>NW_015114208.1:45795-154814 GCF_001443285.1 Poecilia latipinna | reverse complement strand
ACTTTAGTTAAGTCTGGAGTCTGGAAGTTTTGACATAAAAAAATGCGCATGAATCCTGTGATTTGTGCAGAATAATAATTGAAATCAAAAGGTTCAGTAGAGGTGGAGGAGTTTGTGTGGAGGTAAAATGAGTTGCTCACAGTGGCTCTGAATCATGTTGGCTTCCCCACTGCAAATACATTTGTTTTATCTGGTTCAAAAGATGAAAATGATAATTATTTGATAGCTAAAATTTAAATCTATTAAATGGCAAAAAAAAAAAAAGAAAAAAAATTTTAACGATAACCATAGATGTTTGCATCGCCGCTCATATTTCCCATTTCCTCTCAGGTACGCCGTGCAGCTGCTGACCCCAGCCAGCCTGCTGGGCCGCGTCCAGGGAAAAGAGACCGTGGAGAGGGAACAGGTGGAGGAGATTAACGAATTGTTCTACGACGCCAAGTCGTCAGCCAAAATCCTCCAAGACCAGCAGCACAAGTTCATGAAATGAAAACCCACAGGAAGACGCTCCACTTCCTCCTCCCTCGTTCTGCCCTTCGTCTTTTGCGTTCCCAGCTGTGCATCGTCGCATTTCTGCCTCCCAGCCTTCTACTGTAGTAGTTCTGTTCTGATGGATTTGCAGTTTTAATATTTTTGTTGAAATTTTTGAAATAAAAGAGAAAACTCACAATTACTGACTATTTCCATTTCTATCCGGTGCAATAGATGTTTACTACATAAACAGTCTTGTGTGTTTCATACAGTACTGCCTAAGTTGCGCTGGTATTTATTACATCAGTGTAAAATCGTTAGAAAATAAACGAGGAAGCAAAATTTCAATTTTTTTTAAAACATTAGTTTGATTTAGCAGTTGACACGGAAAATTTGTCCATCGAATACAAAAATCCTGCTCTGTTCATAAAGTGTCTGACTCGGTAAAATTTGTTTGAAACAATATAAATATGCTCTAAAATTTAATACATCAAACTCAGTGTGGTACAGCGCTTCCTTTTATTGGCGCCCCTGGTAAAGATGTGCAAAAAAATTACAATAAATCCATCCTCAGTTGCAGAAAACTAAGACTAAAAGCAGAACTGACTGTAAGAACCTTCCATAAACAGAAAAAGTGAAATAAAGTAACATCAAAATTATATCAAACAGTTTATTGCTTTTAACCGAGTAAGAGGTTTATTGAACATCTCTCAGCTTGTTGTAGTTGCATGATATGAAGCAACAACAAAAAAAAAAGATGTTTTTGACAACAATAAGAAACCGGTTAAATTACATCAGTAACATGGAAGAGGCGGCGTTCATCCATGCAGAGGAAGTTTTCCTTTCACTTCCTGGCCTGCCGAGCGGAGCGAGTGTTGAAAGCCGTCTCTCCTCCTGATCTCGCTCCGCTGAACACGGAGGGAGCCGCTTTACCAACTTTCTCTGCAAACAGCCGGGATAAATCAGAAGATTCACTGAATAGTGGACAAGCTGTTGTGAAACTGTTAACGTCTATTTTATTTACGCTCGTGTTTTAACTCCACAGGGAGGGACAGGAATGTCCCATCATTAAAGCGCCATGTTTCCTCTCTCTGTATATGGACTGGAAACTTCTGCATCAGACTTAAACTCCCCTTACAGTCATTATGTGACCCCCAGTTTGACCAAATGGAGAACAGATACACGCAGTCTGCTGTCAAAAGCAAAAATTTGTGTCAAGGAACTCTACCGTAAATGTCTCTAGGTACATATCAACGCCCTCACCACACTCCTCCATCACTTCAAAGGTCTTGCTCTTCACTGCCCCGCCACCACCAAGTCTGGTCTTTGCTTCGGTCAGGTCCTCTTCTCTCACTACAGGTCGCTGCGTCTGTTCGTCTTCCTGTGCAGGCTGGAAGGCAGAAACGCTCGCTTTAACTCATCTCCATATCTACACCAGCTGACAACAACTGGGAAAACTAAAAACCGGGTCTTACTTGAGACATGGCGGCCGTGCAGCAGTAGATGCCCAGCTGTAAATGTTCTTGTCTTCCTGTCAGCTGGCCGCCCACCGCGCACGCTTACATACACAGACAATCTGGCAATGATTTTCCCAGTGAACATCGAATCTGCTTTCAGTGCATAAGTGAGCAGGCTCCTCCTGTTGGCTGTCTCATTACAGAATGATGAGATCACAGCTGGAACTTGTGCTTCATCTAACAGATCCCAGAGATGCAGGGAGATGAGGTTTAGGCTCTTCTTTTGTACTTTACTGCAGCAAAAATGCTTTGTAACGATGTTAAACGGCGGTTTGGAAGGATAACCGCGTGTCTTAATACATCTTAAAACCTCAGCAGACTCTTTACTAGTGTTTACTTGTGCAGATATCAGAGAAAATCAGGCTGACAGCAGGATAAACCCACACTTCCCTTGTAGAAATGCTTTTCCCTCCCACTCCAGCTCATTTTCCACGCTGACATCACTGTTTAGATTCTGACTAATCTAAACACAACACAGGAGAAAGACCAACAAATCACTGGAAAGTTTTTCCCAGCAACATTGCGAGCTTGTTGAATTGATCCTGTAACATTTATTTGCTGTAATCCTCTTAAACTGAATCCCACACTGTAAAAAAAATAAATAAAAATCAAGAAAGTGACCACCGTTAGCTTATTTCATCCACTTGTTACATGATGAAATGATTTCAGTGATGCTCCAGTTTCCTAATAAGTAAAATTTGGATCTAATGTAAAGTCGGAAAGCACCGACCAGATTTACTAAATGGAGATTTTTTTTTTCTTTTATGTGTTTGTGTGATTAGGCAGTAATCTAGTCAGTATCCGGAAACTGATTCAGAAAACATAAAGTCATTTAATTAACTGGTTAATAAAGAAGGTTAGTAAAATAAATATGGGTGAATATAGCGCCATTTAAGTTTTGTTTTTTGGGATGCTGATGGTTTTCTCTGTATTTTCCAAAGTCTCTCCACCTTCTTTGCATTTTTTACTTTCCGTTTCTGAAAATAAAAAGAAAAAATCTCAACAATGATCATTATCTGCATTTGCTGGCATTAATTATGTAAGTTACTCCTGATCCAGTGATTGACTTAGTTTTTGTGGCTCAGTGCTTGTTTTCAGTCGCCTCTTCATTGTTGCCAAAATCTCTGTGCACTCTCTGATTTCCTCTCTTAAACAAAACAAGAGTCCTTGTCCATCACTTCTGTGTTTTTCTCTCTAATGGAATAATCCATTAACAAAGATATTACTCCGGATGGCTTTGTGTAGTAGGTGCTTCATTCCCATAACTATAACTGGTGGTCCTGGTTTTTTTCTGGTCTCTTTCCCACAAAGTCACTGGTAAAGCAAATGCTGCCAATAATTTTACTTTCTCTTCCTTTCCATTGAAAACTTTATCTGTGGCCCGTCCTCTTCTAGTGCCGTTTCTGTCATGGAGACCGGATGAAATTGAGCCATTTTAGCACATTTTCAGTTCTTTTCACATTAGCTGACCCAGTGGTTCTGAATTTTAAATAATGAACTGAATTTGACTCTATGGTTTATAACTAGGATTAAAATGTTACTGGAGGGGGTGCTGTGGTGGCGCAGGGGCTAAAGCACAACCCATGCATTGAGGCCCTAGTCCTCATGTCAGCGGTCGCAGGTTCGATTCCCAGCCTGGTGACATTTGCTGCAATTCTTCCCTCTTTCTCTCTGTTACTCACTCAAAAGAAATAAACCAAACTGAATTCAAATTGTTAGATTTTTGTTTTGTTCGTTTAACTTAACATTTCATACACTTTTAGCTGTGAAGTGCAAAAAACAAGGTTGGTAACAAAAAAAACGTATTTTTCAAGTACATTCATGTTTTCCATTCACACTTAAGATCCTGAACCACAAATAACATTTGGCAAACATTCAACACGGGAATGTTAGAGTAAAAACATACAAGGTCCAATTTAAAAATATATTCCCCCCCTGTTTGACAGGCAGTAACTGTTATTTAGTTGATAATCTGCTTGTTAATGTAAAACATTTTCATTCCTCAGCAGCAGCAGCAGTCGTCTTTGGTGTGGTTGGTTAGGTGTGTTTCTTTCTGTAGCGAGGCAACAGCTGAGTCCTCACAAACTGCACCAGCTGAGTCTCGGTGAGGAGAACAGCCACCAGGACGAAGAGCAGACAGACTCCTCCTACGCCGATATGGGCCATCCTGAACAGCCAGCCGCCGTCGCAGCAGAAAACAGCCTGACGACCGAGAATTAACAAGCTGAATTTACAGAAATTAAAGCATTTCATCGTCTTGATAAAATATTTATTCACCTCGAGTTTTATCGCACTGTCACATTTCAACCCCAAACTTCAACAGAGACCGTGGTGTTAATTTTTTTTTTTCATCTTTATGTGGAATACCTATTTCAAATCCTTTTCAGTCATCACGTGAAATATGTTTGTTTCCATCGGATAAAATCCCAGTGAAACACATTAAAGTTTGTGGTTGTGATGTGAAAAAAAAAGATACTGAACGCACTCTAAATGTACAGAAATGTCTCTGAATATAACGCATTATAAGATAAAACCTTTTCTTCAGTACCTCAGAGCCTGCAGTTACACCTGCGCTGATGATGAGCACCACCAGCAGGAGCGGGGAAGGCAAAAGGCCTCGCAGCGGTTTCCACTGACTGGACTGGAAGTAGCGGTGAATGTAGAGCAGGCTGTGGGAAATACGCAGGGCCATGTTCAGGCAGTTTGCCAGGATGAAGCCGATGCCACCGGCCCACCATGTCAGCATGTAGGACAGGAGGAGGAAGGACATGGACAGAGCCAGCATGACCAGGTTGTACCTGAGGACCGAACCCAAGCCGCGTTAGATTAAGAGATCTGAGGTCACGTGAGGACTATCGGCGTCTGTTTTGTCTCTGTTCTTACTTGTCGACTTCCTGTTGGCTCATGGCAGCAAACACGAAGCACTCCGTCACTCCATTCACAGCCAGCAGGAGAACGTAGCAGCTGTAGCACCGCAGCAAACCGGGTCCTTTAAGGAAGTCAGGAGCTTGTTAGTAAGATCAGAAAATAATCATTTATTCAGTTTTTAAGTGTTGTTTGTGGTACACGTACCTGATCCGCTGCTTAACATAGCGCCGCCATACAGATCCAGAGCCAGGTAAGAGTACGCATATCCAAACACTGCGATAATTAGTCCAATTACCAGCACCAGCTTCAGCAAACACTCCAGGACTTCTGCTGCAATCGCCACATCTTCCTGCGTGGAAAACCACAACGTTAAGAGACAAGAGCAAAGATTACCATCTCGAGGTTGCTTTTGTTCGTTCACACCTTTTTCTGGCTCTCCACGTCGCGTCCCCTCTCTAGCACTTTGGCAAAGAAGATGTAGAAGCTCTCCTCGATGGGCAGGAAGATGAAGCGTGCCACCATGGAGCCCAGGTTGTTGACGATGTCGTAGATGCCCTGGTCTCCGAAGCTGAGGACGTTCATGAAGGTCATGACGTAGCGCTCGCCCTCTGTCAGGATCTGCTTCAGGAACGACTGCTTAAAGAAGCTCCAAGTGAGCCGGGCCACGGTCCAGTCTACCAGCGGCTGCAAATACAGCAGACAGTCAGGATGGTACGGCAGGATTTTATTTAAACACTATGCAGTCGTGAAGCTGTTCTGGGTCAACAACCTCTCCATCAGCTCTGCTTGGCAGCAGATCTCTGATATGCTGCAGAGGGAAGGTCTTCTTTGCTGCTTCTTTGGAACCCAAGAAACGAATGAAGTAGATGACGTAGCACAACACCAGAAATCCAGTGTACACCAACTTAAAAAAAAAGAAAAACACAATCCGTTGTAATCACTTCCATGTCTTTAAGTGAAACTTTAAGCTATAGATTAAAGTTTTGAGCCAGCAAGTCTACATTGAAGATTGTGATTTGTGGGTATTGTATTTGTGGAGAAGTTCAGCTTTGTGTCTCACCTGGCCAGCAGAGAAGATGTAAAGACCCCAATCGGGGGCAAACACCACCAGCACCACAGTGACGCTGCACTTGGCGATCATAGCCAGGCTCTCAGCGATCACTTTGACTTGGACGAACATGTGCGCTTGAGCCAAGACCCAGAGGGGCTCGGCCAGGAGCTCCTGCACTCCCGACAGGGAAAACAGCACCACAGCAGGGCCGTAGTGAGGCACCTTCTGGGGATCTGGCACCTCCAGGAGCCACAGCCACACACATCCGAGAAGGGTGGCCCATAACACCCCGAGAGGCACTCTGAGAAATGACAAACACTAATCTGCTTGCGAATGGATGGATGGATTGTGTTGAACATATGAGGAATTGAAAATGTACAAGTAGATTTCTATTTAGCACAAAATGATGTAGAAACTTCACACTGGAGTTCAAGCAATGTGGATTCTGTTCCTTTTCTCTCATCCTCCTCATGTTGCACCTTAATTTTCAAATTAAATAACTAATGTACTGTTAAATAATAAAAAAAAACACTTTAGACCGTGGGCATGTAACCTCTACAGTTCATAGAGCCATTTTTACCCTTAGTGCAGCTAAGAAAGAAAAACTTTAGAGCCACACATGTTAAATGACAACGTCCTGTTTTTGATGAATGTCTTCTACAGAAGGTTTGTAGTTATTTTTAAAGAGAGAACATTTAACTGTTCTTCTTAGGTTTTAAAATAAAATAAAATCCAAAACAGGACGTTACAAAAAGAAAATGAATACATTGTTTTCTATAGAATATGATTTGTGGAAAATCATAGATTTAAATAAACATAGTTTCAAAACTAATGATAACAAAATATACTTTAGAGAATACAAAACTGCATGTTGTTATTTGGAATTTGGTGCTTAGAAACATTAGTTTTGTGTGTGTGTGGGTGTGTGTGTGTGTGTGTGGGTGTGTGTGTGTGTGTTTCTTGTTTGTTTTGTTTTGTTTTGTTTTCCAGATCTTATCCAGAGTTATAAAGAGCCATTGTGTGAGATCCAAAGAACCATTTGCGGCTCTGGAGCCACAGGTTGTGGACCCCCTGCTTTATACCTCAGCCCAGGCAAAAGACTCAATATTATCTCTGGTTTACACAAGGAAGGCAACTCATGTTGATGAGCTGCATCCACAGTTTAGACTGTGAATCCAGTCACAGTCCAAGCATTGTGAGTCAATCTCAAACTTTTCAGTAATCTTCACAATAGTCTCATTAATGCAGTTATTGCTGCTGGTTGCGAACCTCTTACCGCCACACTTTTTCCCTCTACTCAACTTTCTATTGCTATGGCTGGATACAGCACAAAGTGGTTACTGTCTGGTGTGTAAAAATGAACAAATCAGCATAAATCAGGTGTAATTGATCAACGACACTCGAACCTACTGAGATTAAATATGACTCACGTCAGCCATAGCAGGTTGATGACTTGTCTCCAGCTGCGGTTTGTCCCTGATTCTGCACTCAGACAGGCTCTCCTGAAAGCCTCTCTGGATAAAAACACTAGCGTAGAATACAGCAACGTAAGCCTGAATGTTGGAGACACGAAGGAGAAGCACAGGGTCACAACGGCAGGTGAACAGAGAAACTCTCACCCCCTCCAGCTGTTCTCCTTACCTGACGTTCACCACGCCGATCAGCTCTTTGGAGACAAACCGCAGCGTGAAGGCGTTAAGGAGGAAGGTGAGGACACGGAACATCACCTAGGAAACGGGAAGGGTTAAAACAAAACATGCATGTTTTGTGTCATACAACAGAATAGTGGAAAGTGTTTATTCACCTGTAGTAAAACGTTGTAGGACGCCAAAGTGGACGCATTTTTCAAGATGTCCTGCGTGCTCATTTTGGACCCACTATAAAGTTCGGTTCGGACGTC
Organism: Poecilia latipinna; assembly: GCF_001443285.1. Lineage (NCBI taxonomy): Eukaryota > Metazoa > Chordata > Actinopteri > Cyprinodontiformes > Poeciliidae > Poecilia > Poecilia latipinna. The sequence goes on along the minus strand of NW_015114208.1, from coordinate 147,007 downwards.
AAAGAGGAACCGGCTGGTTTTTAAATCGGGAAAACATCGTAGAGTCGCTACTTAGAACAGATCCTGCAAGTCGAGCAGTGGAACACAAGCACTTCCGTACACATTGTACGTAGTTACGTGGCGCGGTGACGTCAAAAGATTTGCGATTTCCATTGGTGGCGCTAGAGGGCGTTGCTCTCCCTTTTATGATTTAAAACAGTGCCTCTGTTAGAGGAAATGTGGCGTTTGTGCAGAGGTGGATAGAGTTGCCAAACGTTGCTCTCTAATAACAGTGGGCCACTTCAACATATTTTTTTACTCAAGTAAAAATTAGTCAACCAAGAAATTACTCAAGTAAGAGTAAAAAAGCATTTCGAAAAAGGCTGCTTAGTGCCGAGAAACTTAGAACATAACTGGTTTGATATTTTGCAAGAAAGTTAGGTGCTAATTCTCGTTTGGTTTTTTTTAGGACTAAAGGCAGAAAAAAAATAAACATAAATGACACAGCTGCAAATAACCAAATTCAGGTAGAATAAACTTTTTTACATCAGTCTTTCTTAATATAAACTTTATAAAACCAAATTGTACAGAAATGTATGTTAGGATATTCAGGTTGATTACAGTATATAGTGTATATAAAAACATCCTTGTTGGTCTCATCTGACCACTTTTGTTGTTTTTTCCACCTGGTTTATGGCAACAAAACTGGATTTTCTATAGTTTTGTTTCAACCGTTGTTTTCTTCTTGGTACTCTGCAGCTCCTCCATGGTTACCAGAGTCTCCCTAAACACTGATTGGTGCTCCATTTAGGCGACTGGTCATTCTTTGGTTGGTTCGTATTTTTACCGTTCTCTTTCCATTTCCAGATGACAGACTGTGCGGAGCTCTGTGATATTGGGTTATTACTAAATCATGTTTTAAACTTCTCCACTACTTTCTCCCTCTTCCTGTTTCTTGGACTGATGTTGCTTTTTCACTAATGTTCTCCAAGAAATCTCAGAGTCCTTCACAGAACAGCTAGATTTAGACTGAGAATAAATTACACACACGTGGACTGTATTTACCAACTATTGAATAAATTAGATTTTATTTTGGGATATTAAATCAGAGTCGAACACAATTACATGGCACGACTTTCAGGGTTGTATTTGTAGAAATGAAATGATCATTAATTCCTGCTGTGGTCTATGTACTTTGTGTTGGTCGTCATAAAATGCTAATAAAATACACTGAGGTTTGTGATTATAATATGATAAAATGTAGGAAAGTGAAGGAGCATTTAGGAAGCCATTTAATCGGCTCATCTTGAAATGAATGTTAAAAATATTTGTTCCCAAAAACTAAGTGCAATCACAGATTAAAAAACAAAATAAATGTGTTCAGACTATAAAGTAGAAGCATGTATAACAAACATAATCCAACCCATGTAATCTTTTTAATAACAATGCTTTGTACCATAGATTAGATGTACATAAACCTAAGAGCTTCATTATTACAAACAAAAAAAAAAAATAAGCAGTCTTGGCAGCTGATGTTTTGCTTTTTAAATCAGATGTATACATGGAGATAGTAAAAAAAAAATTACATCATTACCAAACCAATATACATGATACAGCAATATACATCTAATATATCTATATACAGCAATTCAGTGATGTCCTGCTCCCTACATTCAGATACAATTATTAAACTCTCTTTAGTCATAACTTTACCACCGTCTATAGGCAGGAGCGTTCCGTACAGCAACGGGCGGCTGACTGCGTTTAAATTTGATCTTTTCATCTTCAGTAATCAACACAACCGAGGCTGAATCTTAAGTCAAAAGCAAGAGTCCAGAGGTTTCTGACACATAACGTTCCTTATTGATCTACAGTTTGAAAACAGACATGTTGTTCTGAGCCATACACATGCACTCACCTGATTTACACAATTACTCTACAACAGTACAGTTCACACGTGAAGCCGTTTCCTCCCTTCATTATTTACCGTCTCCAGTTACAGTCAGCTGCATGTGACGAAGGAAACAAAAAGGCTGCAGATGGTAGCACTGACGTTACACGGAGTCAAAGTATTTTCAGCCTCCCACCATGTTGCTATTACTCATACAGGCTTTCGCAGCCGTAACCAATAATAAGCATGCACACAAATGCAATAACATCAATATATACAGTACAGGCATTATTTTCTATATGTACCAACAGAGAACAGTTTGCACCCGAAATGAAAGTTACATAAATACTGATTTGTTTGAGGAACACCTCATTTGTCAGAAAGCAGGGGAAACGTCCTCAGTCAGGTTGGTGCTAAAAACCAATCACTTCTCTAGAAGGTGCTCCATTTTGGGGTTTATGAACGAAAAGCCAGCAAATGCAGCCTGGTCCATGGAGTCTATGAAGTTCTTGTCGCTGTAAGAAAGCCGCGCTTTCTCATTGAGGAACTCCCGATCGAAGTTACTGCAGTCGTTTGGAGCTTTCTGGAAACGAGAAGAAAACAAATCTCAGAGAAACTAAAAGAGAGTGGCCATAATCAGATAATAGCGCAGGGTCTGTGGTTTGTAATGTCTTTCCTATGGAAAAAAAAAAAAAAAAAAAACAAAGCGTGAAACGCACCACTTTGGGCTTGAAGGGAGGTTCAACTTCTCTCCTCGTCAGGGCCTGCCAGTTAATGCTCTTGAAGAAGGAGTGCGACTGAAGCGATCCCACGATTCCTAGCCTGCGTGAGGGGTCTCTTTCAAACAACTGCATGGAGGGGGAAAAAAAAAAGTTAGATTAAATTAGGACATGACATGTCTGCAATCCGATTTCAGTAAAATTAGCATAAGCATCGATGCTGCAAAGGCATAAAATCTTAGCAAGCATTTTGGTCTAGCGTCTAGTGCAAATATCTTAGAACACCTGAAATAAGAAAAAACATCTCACAAGTAACTCTTCAGAAAGATGTAGGAGCTTGTTGTAAGCCAATAATTACTTAATATTGATGGAAAAGTACTAGTTCGACTAGCACAGTACGTCACTTATAAAACGGGAAAATTGTCTCGTTATAAGTGAAATAATCTGAGGTAATGAGAGACACTAATGTTTTGGGGTTTCAAAGGGTTCAGATATTTCACTCCACATGTAAAGAATCTAAACAATATTAAACTTTTTACTATTCTTTTTTTTTTTCTCTCATGAGGACCTAGTTGTGTCTTTAATAAAGGTGGTGATGATGATATTTAATTTTTTTCCGCTGCACCTTTATTGTAAAAGACATTTGGATACAAGAGTATTACAAAGGATTTGTTCTATGAGTCAAAACACAGTGATGCACTAAACGCAATTTGACCTGGTTAACTAACCTTTCAAAGCTTACTCACACAGTTGCTAGTAACCTGCATCTCTTGTTGACTTAAAATGAGTCATGTGACACAAACCCGTTCCAGCAGGTCTTTGGCATCCTTGTTGATCCAGCGAGGATAGTGGGGCGTGTCCACGCGGATGGACTCAAACAGCTCATCCTCGTCGTCGCCGTGAAAAGGCGACTGGCCGATCAGCATCTCGTACAGCAACACCCCAAACGACCACCAGTCGACTGAGAACGAGTACTTCTGTCCCAGCAGGATCTGGGTCGAAACAGGAAGCGTTCAAGTCTGGAGCATTTTGAACAAACCGAGTCTGTTTCAAGCGGAAATCTTTCAGAACAAGGGAGGGCCTGTAAGCGCGATCCGGTTTACCTCTGGAGCAATGTAGTCGGGGGTACCGCAGAAAGTCGTGGCCCGATTCTCCCCGAACACGTCCTCCTTGCACATGCCAAAGTCAGCGATCTTTATGTGGCCCTCGTGATCCAGCATCACGTTGTCTAATTTAAGATCTCTGAAAAATTTAAAACAAAGAAGATTAGGATTAAATGAGATGAACCGCTGTCGGTTTCCAGTTACTATGTACAATTATTTTGGATGAAGGTAAGGTTCATCACATAATGAACCTTGAAGAATGATTTGATATTAATGCTAATGCAATAAAGTGTCAAGTGTTTGAATCCCAGCTGATTTATGACTAATTGAGTCCCACTCCTGCTTTCAAGTAACGTTTGTACAGTCTAATGTTACATTTAATGCTAAATATTAGTTTTTTTCCTATCAAATAGTTATTTCAATTCTCAGGATATTATGGTGTTTTTTTGTTATTGTTGTTTTTTTTTGACAAGTGGAACATTTGATAAACAGTAAAAACAAGCATTTATTATGATTTTCATGTGTGATTACTCAGATTAATTTGAGTAATTCAGTTAATTTTCTTCCTTAGATCTTTATTTTATTTTGAACATGTAAAATGTCAGAGAAAAATCAAGACAAATAAGAAAATGCAACAGTAAAAACACAATAATCATCAAACATAAAAAACCTTTCATATCCAGTACAAAAGGGAGTAGGAAGAAGCCAAAGCGTATTAAATCCCAATTGTCTCATACAAATATGTTCCACATTACACATCTAATTTTTACTAAGTGTCCCATTAAAAAGTGAAATTCATATATATTATAAGTTCCTCCCACACAAACTAATATATTTCAACTGTTCATGTTTATGATTGTGACTTATAATAAGCAATAAAAAGCCAGAGTTTGACTTCTCAGAAAATTTGATTACATAATATCAATAAAAAATGAGTTAAATACAAAAATACCAGAAAAGTGTGTCCATGTCCTGTACTGTAAATGCACTCAATGCTGGTCTGGGCTCTGTTTTCAAGAAGCACTGCCATCAGTGCAGCTTGGCATGAAGACAATGAAATGCAGCTTTTATTTTTCATCTGAAAGCAGCACCAGCCCAGTCCTTTTTATCTTGGTAAGATGCTTCAGTTGTCTCCTTTTCAGAAAAGGCTTAAAAGAAGGAATTTGACACTTGAAGCCCCGGTCTTAGATTATACTGTATGGCTGCTCTTGAAGCTCTAACTCCAGCTGCAGTTCATGCCTTCTGTGCCCCAATCATTTCAAGGTTATGCCTGCTGCTTGTGCACCTATTTCTAACATTTGTTTTCCTTCCACTCAATTTTCTTCTGATGGATACAGCACACAGTGAAAAAAACAGCTTCTTTAGCAACAACCTTTTCTGGGTTACCCTTCTTGTGGAAAGTATCAGTGATGGTCAACTGTGAGATGATGTGGGTCAAAATATTTCTGAATTAAAACTCTCTTTTTATTAATGTCACGTAATATCACAGAAGCTGCTGAATTTGAGGTTCTAACACTTTGTAGTTGTGTTTTTATGGGGGGTTTTCTGTGATTGTATTTTATACAGTTATGATGAACTGATGAAGTTTTGTATTCTTGGATTATATTCAATGTTTTTTTTCTATATTATTTGGATGGAGGCCTTATATAAGCCAACTAGGCTTTCATCTTTTCCTGAACTGTCATTTTCTTAATATCTTAATATCTTTGTAGCTCAAGTTCAGCAAAATAAGCTGAAACAAAGCAATAATCATCAACATCAACATAAAAAAGCACTTAACATAATCGCTCTGGTACTGAACTATACGTCTGTAATATATCAAAATGCATCTTTATGTATTCTGTAGTTTCTCAAATCCGTTTATGATACAACAGTTGCATGCCAGTTCGCTCCTTCTCCTCAACATGCTTTTTGTGCGTGCAGTTTTGCAGTCACAGTTTTCCTAACAGCCTTTGCTCGTGACTGCTTTACCACACAATGGTATTTAAACTTTCTCGGCAGGGAAGTGTGTGGGATTACCTAACCAAGCAGTTTTTCTGAACTTTCAGTTCATTTACACTCGCAAACAACCGGCAGCTTGGCTGAAAGTAATGGTGTTAATAGAAATAATGGAAAAATAAATGTGTGTAAAGAGAAGAAAAATAATGTCTTTAAGCATGTGCTGTTAATTGAGACTTAAGTACTACACATATTTTTTGTTCTGACCTGTAGATGATTCCTTTGGAGTGCAGGAACTGAAGACCACACACGATCTCAGCAGAGTAGAACCTGAGGGGAGACGGCCAGAAAATCAGTGACTCGTTTCAGATGGAAAATTGCCGCCCGGCGCCGCGGTTGCCTCAGCGCAGAGCCGACAGCTGAACACCGCACTTGTTTCAGTGCGGACCTGAATTATTCAGGAGGACATTTGTTTGGTGTAGAAGACAAGTGACTAACACTCTCATAATGTGAAACCCAAGAGCTTGTGTGAGCTGAAAGATTAGCCTATCGCTGACCTGCTTCTCCTACCGAGCGACAGGTGGAACAATTCATCAGCGAGAGCAATCAAACAGACCGGTCCACCTCCTGCTCGCCCGCCACAAAGGATCCACTGACAGGAGCCAAGCGAGATGCCCTCTTATGGCTGCTCAATGTCTCACTTAACAGTGGTGATGAAAATGATCTTGTAGCTCCAGTACAACAATAATCAAATTGTGTAAATAAAAAGACCTCAGCATGAACAGAAACCTAAAATAGGATCTGGAAAGCAGTCCGGATTGCGTGCTTAGCTTCTGCACCGCGAACGTCGTTAAAACGTTGGAGCAGACTCTCGTTTACAGTTCAACAGGTCAAAAGTATGTACAGAGAGAACCGGTTTTGTGTTAGTAAAAGAGGTCATTTGAAACTCTAAAGGAAAAGTGTTGCATAAGCAGATGCTACAGATAACTGCACAGCTCTCCATTTGACTGTGACAGCATGTGCAGTCACACACAAAAAATAATAATAAACAAACTAAGAGAGTCTTTGTACCAAATTCATGCCAAAAACCTGCAAACTCCACCACACGTGTCATGCAAATACTCGGTGGTACGGGAAGCTGTGCAGAAACAGGAAAACGTACACAGAAGTTGAGTGAAGAAATGGTTCTCGTTTAGGCCGGGCGTCTCGGACAACTTGCAGACCACCAAAAACAGGATGTATATATTGTGTCACAGCGACAAGAAAGAGCCTTTTTAGGACTAAAGTAAGGAGTTTTGAATTCAACTCAAACGAGATCACAGCTCCACACTAGAAAAAAAAAAAAAAAACGCTACAAAGCACAAAGAAAAACTTTAAAAAGGCACCAGTTTTTCTAATTTACTGCCACAGTTGTATTTTTGACAACACAGACCCAAACACAGATATTTTGTGTAATTTCATTCTATGCACCCAACCACAAACTTTAGGGGGTAAACCTGTGCAAATCTTTGTTTGCACATATAGAGAATCATCCAACCAAATGCAGAAACACGATGAATTTAGGCATTTAGACACGAAGAAGACAACGTGATGGAGTTCAAACTGAGTATCAGAATGAAGAGCAAAGACGATTCAAGTGACTTTCAATGTGGTATGATGGTTGTTGCCAGTGGGGCCGGTCTGAGGATTTCAGAAACTGAGGATCTGCTGGGATTTTCATTCACAGCATTCTCTCTGCTCTACAGTAAACGGTCTGAATAAATTTAGATGCAGTTATCTATGAATAAGCATGAATTGTTTATCTCAAAGTGTGATAAGGACATTGTTAAAGGTGATAACAATGGCAACAATGACTCAAAAACCATTCTGGCACCAAGTTATCCAGAAACACCACCTCTAAGCAAACAGCAGCTGTCACTCCCGTCAGCTAAGACCGGAAAAGCTGAGGAAACAATCCACACAGCTTCACTAAAATCAAACATCATCAGATTGAAAAGCATCGTCTGGGCTGATGAAACTCGACTTCAGCAGCAACATTCAAAGCTAAATATTCAGCATTCAGCACCGAAAAAAGTAATCAATGGATGTATTTGTACCATCCAGATGATTAAGCTATACCAAAAATAATGTTTACAGGAACTGGGACAGAAATGTGAGAAATGCTGAAGATTGTGGTCATCACAAAATAGCATCCAAACACATCTGAAACAAACCGATAAGAAAGAGGATCTGCAGCTTGTCAGCAAAGGTGACAAAACTATTCCATTGAAATCTTTTTGACGATAAACGAAAAATATTAAAATTGGGCTTAGCGACTCTTCCTCTACAGGTTGATATAAACGAACTATTCACAGAAAATCTTCCAAATTCCTTGAATAAACTAGGGTGCTAAACTAGAGAGGGACAGAGACATCAGCTGGTGCCAGGAACCAGACGATTGGTCATCATGCTGTTACTCATCGACACTAGTTTTCAGACTAGTAGAGAAATGTCTGCAGAGGCAGCTGTGTGTGGAAAAAGCACGATTTGTTGATCTCAAAGTGTGATAAGCAGACTGTTAAAGGTGATACAATGGCAACAGTAGCTGTGCGAGTGAGCAAGAGTTTCAGCAGAGAGCGTGAAGGTTGAGCTTCTCTGTTACGGAACATTGTGGGTTTGTTTTATAAAGATACATGCGAACTAACTCGTTATTCCATCTTAGTTTGAACACATCTTAGTATTTTAACCCTGCCAGCCCGAACGTAGTGGCGACGATCGAGCCCAAGTTGCAGTACCGTAATTCCGCCACACGTTGCGCTACCTGAAAAATTCCAACGGTTTCTGAAGGGGGGAGGCGTTGCGCTTTCCAGCCAATGGTAATTTCACCCCAGCAGTAGCAGCGAGTGAAATTAATCTGAGGGGCAATCTTATAATAGACGGTAAACTGCAAAAATAACTTGCTAGATATTAAAAGTTCCAGTTGTTATTGATAAATGGGCAAATATATATTTACTCACAGGACATTTAAATAACTGCATACAATTAAAATAAGCAAAAACATCCAGGCGGACATTTGAAACACAGGACTAAATGCAGCTCATACCGTTTTTATATATCATTGTTCTTAAAGAGAAGTTCGATTATTTTTGGGAATCAAAAGCCAAAAACTACCCACAGTTCATTTATAATTATTAGAATAAAGGTTTTTAATCTTTTTAGGAAAAACAGACAACATACAAACAAACTTGATTGACAAAATAACGTAAAATACAACATGGTGATGAAGCCGACTCTGCCCATCTCTTGAGGGATCAAGTATCCAACATGAGGCAGGAGGATTTAACAGCTGACAACACAGGATTAGAGTTTCATGTTAAAGTACAGTGTTGCTCATGTCCAACACACAACAACTGGTTTAACTACAGGAGATGTAACTGGGAGACCAGTCACTGTATGCAGTAACCTCAGCAGAGACTTGGGCTCCTCTTGGGGAATCCCAAAGCGTTCAGGCCAATCGAAAGGATTTCATCCTAACTGGAAGGCCGAGCAGCTCAACTGGCTCCTCTCGATGTGGAGGAGCAGTAGCTCTACTCCGAGTCCCTTCAGCTTCTTACCTCATCTGTAAGGAGGAAACTCATGCAACAACAATCGCAATCTTTTGGTCACTGAGTCAGCACTTTGCAAAACCACCTCGTGTGGAAATTACAGCTGAAAGTCTCACGTTATCTCTCCAGCAGCTTTGAACATCGAGAGGCTGACATATTTTCTATTTTCCGTCTTTGCAAAATTGCTAAAGCTCAGCCATATTCCATATAGAGCAGCTATGAACGCTGTTTCAGTTTCTTCCACAGAGTCCCAGTTGGACCCAGGTGTGGATTCTGACTGAACACATGAAAGTGCTTTCACCTAAACTACACACTGCAGCTGTGTGATTAGAGCCATTGTCCTGCTGGAAGGTGAACAGAGACTGTTGCAGCCTCCAGCAGTTTTTCTTCCAATGTTGCCCTTCGTTTACCTCTGATCAGCTTCTCTGGCCTTTCTGAAGAAAAACATGCCTAAAAATGCACATCACACACTATTACATTTTTCATTAGTAAAATATAAACCAATATAAGTCATGTACTGTTTTCCTTTCACTTAACATTATAAAGTACTTTGTGTGTGATACCTTTGCAAGCCACTGAAATCTTTGCTTGGGAGAAATTCTTTCAAACATGGTACTTTTTGAAACTTAGTTGGTTGAATTGCAGCCAAATGTTGAGCTTTATCACACTTTCTATCACCAGCTTGCCTTTTGTTTTTCTGGAGGGATTCCCGTAGTGTGATGAGAGGTGGGTGGCAGTAACTGATACCTCCCCACAAACAGAACACACAATGCTACAAGGTTTTTTCACTCTTTACTCTTTAGCTTTAGTCTGCTAATAAAAAGAAGCAGATGCATATGAGCCAGGCTCCAGAGCACTATGTGCAAGAAAAAAAAACAACATGCAGCGAAGAAATGAGCATGTTCTCCTCTATACAGCGAGGGATCATTTAACCCACTCTCTGATAAGAAATCTAAGCTTTTAAGGGTCAACGTTGAGAAACGACAGCAGAAGTCACTTACGTTGCTCTGTTAAGATCGAAGCGTCCTTTTTCCTGGATGTGAAACATCAGATCACCTCCGTTCAGATACTCCATCACAAAGAACAGATGCTCCTGTGGAGAAGATCCAAATCGAGAATTGAGAGCAGCAAAGAAAAGAAAAAAATGGCTAAATGGCTCACAGTTGAGGAGAAGGATTACCTTGGTCTGGAAGGTGCAGTAGAGGTGAGTGAGGAAGGGGTTTTCCCAGGCTAAAGCCAAGACTCTCTTCTCTACCATCGTGCACTCCACGTCATCATCCATGAGCACCACATCCTTCTTCAGAGCCTTTATGGCAAAATACTCTCCGCGGCCCTTCAGCTCTGCAAGGAGGACCTGCAAGGAGAAAACAGTAAATGCCAACATTTAGATAGGCGCCTGATGATTAATCAGTTTTATTATCAACTGTCTATAATCTACATTTTCCACTGCAGATAAAGCTGATGAGTGAGGGTACCTTGCCAAAGCTGCCTTTTCCTAACACCTTGTGGAAGACGAAGTTGTCGACATTGACGCGGGTCAGGTGGGTAAGACGAGACTGGGGTCTTTGGGCGGATCCCTCCCACAGTTTACCGTACGGAGACCCATCTAATACACAGATAGCAATAAAAAAAATTCACAAACCTGCTTCAAAGCTGTTTCCATGTAAGGGGTCCATACAGAACAGAAATATGTCAAGTAGATGCAGATTAGAGAAATGTGATTACGTACCGTTGATTTCAAGTCCAGCAAGTTTGTTTACTTCATCATATATTCCAATGTCACCAATATCAGGCAGGTTGGGATCCGAGCGACGAGTTGATTTCTGGTGGAAGGCGGGGGGTAAAATAAATAAATAAATAAGAAATGTTATAGAAAAGGTTCATCATGCAGCTGTGATAAGTCCACACACCATTTGAGAGAGTAATTTCTTCACTTGTTAATGTTGCCGTTATGTTTCTCAAAAATAACGAGGATTTGTAAACTGTTCAGGTCTAGTGTCACATTTAAGGACTTTTTTGACAGACTTGAAAAATCTTTACATTTAAAGGTTAAACTCTCTCCGTATTGGAGAAATGTGAAAACCTAAGACATGCTGGTGCTGCTCATAAAGATGTCTAAAACAATGAAAGGTGGCTCTTTTACTGGAGTAATATGTTGAGAAAACTAGGATTTTAACTTGAGCAAGTTTTATATTAGGGTAAAAATAATTCCACATTTACATTTGTTTTTGATAAAATCACTGCTGCCACAATTAATGGGGCCTCAAACATTTCCAATGTGTGTAACTAAGGCATTTTATTCTCGCATGCTTTCCTTTTTTAAGTTGGAAGTTGAAAAACATTTATTTGTTATTCTTTGACAAAGGGAAACTGTTCAAAATGGGGAAAACCAAAGACATGCCATTCAGGAAAAACAGAAAATGGGTAAATAATTAGAAAATTTCAAACAACTGCAAACATGGCTGGACAAAGACCAAAGTTTACAGTGCCGTAATGCAGTGAGATGTTATGCAAATGAGATTAAGAATGCATTTATTTTATGAAGTAAAACATCACAACACAGATGAATAACTGATCAAATATCTGCCTGTTCAAAATAAATCTAATTAGACGAGTCTTGTGCACCATCCTTTATTCTGATGGTGAAGACACCTGACTGGACCATTTATGACCAACTCACCTGGCTAACTTGTGTTAATGCTTCAGCTAGAAGCTTCTGGTTGATCCCACAAAGGTTGGCCACTTTGTCCTGACACTTGTGATGAACATTCATGGCACAGTCTGCAAGCACAGTCAAACAAGCCGGTCAAGCACAATGGCACAAAGCTGCTTCCTGTTTCACCATCTCTGTGCTTTACCTTCACATTTCAGGCCCTGCTTGACCAGACCCCACAGCAAGCTCCCGCAGTGATCGCAGAAAGTGGGGCTCATGTAGTTGTAGATCTTGAAACGGTGGGGCATGTCGATCTTAAAACGCTCCTTCTGGAACTGTGGGAATAAGGAGGATTTCTCTAATGACTCGCAGTAAAATAATCCTGTACAAACTGGAGACCTGCAATGTCATTTCTGGTTTGTGTGTTTCAATTTTATCAGATTTATCTCTCAAAAGTGTCACCAATGTCTGATGGAAAGTCCAACAGGCCTGTTCCTACTGCTGATTAAAGTAGTGCTGGATAATGTCCATTTGGACTTCAGCAATATTTGTTAAATATTAGTTTGAAGACAAACTAAGGCAATCGGTATTACTGCAAAAAGTAAACTTCACAAAACAAGAATAATCAAAAGCAATTTATCTTGCAGAATAAGGCCCAGGGAAACATTTGTGATCTTTTAACTTGTATATCTTACTTAAAACAGACTAGCAGCATTTTTCCAGGTGCATTTGGTTGAGTAATTCCATTTAAAAAGTAAAACTCACATTTAGAGTTGAGCAATATATCAAATTGCTTCTGACCTGCAATATCAATAATGTGTGCAATATCACAAAGGAGTCCTTGGATGCTGTATTTGATGCACAATTATAGTTATTTTTGTCTAGTTCAATGCACCATGATGCTTGAATTGCTAACAGACTGGTCTGATCTAAATCCCTGGAGAATCTGTGAAAGGTGAGACTCAACAATGCAGAAGAGGTGAACGATGCAACCTGGCCTTCCTGTGTGCCTGTACTGTACATGAACACACCTGTTAATAAGCAGTCGTTACCATTTAAAATATACATTTTATACAGTCTGAGAAACTGAATGTTTTGTTCCCATTATCTGAAAGCCAGTCTCATCATAATTACCATAAATGCATTACTTTCTATCACGAATCTGTGAGCTTCACTTTTAAACTGAATTACTAAAAATAAAGCAATAAATGAAGTTTATATTCTAATTTCACATACCCAGATTATCTCTTTAAAAACAATGCATATGTACAAAGACACCAAAAAAGAACTGTATCAAAATGATATGATGAAGTTTGTTTGTCAAACTTTAAAATTAAATGGTGTCTTTCCAACATTAAGTCATTTTACACATCATGTGTCTGGAGATGTACGAAATGGTCTCACGCGTTTGAAATGCAGCTCTCAAATCTTTGAACATTAGTGCTTATTGAAAGATCTTAACTGCAGATAGATGGTAATACCACTTATACTACATTAAGATCAATCTGAGGATTAAGATTAAAAGAAGATGTACAGAAAAAGAAAAGACAAAAAGTGAGAAAAGCCCACGCTGGACTGGAAAACAAACTGGAGGCATATGGAGAACGCTCACATACAGGATGTGCTGCAAAACCAGTGGGTCACATACCACAGTATCCCGACTGTTGGCCGCAGTACCGGTGCATCTGCCTATGATTTTGTCTATGCATTTCTTATGGATGGCTGCATTGCATTCTGTAAAAAAAAAAAAAAAACAGCACTAGAGAATTTTACCCTTATGCATCATCACATTTCAATTATAGCACAAGACACAGATATTTTGCTCTCTTCCTAAAATTAAATATTGATGTAAACTCACGTCTGCATTTGTAGCCTTGCTTGTTGAGTCCCCTGTGGAAGAAAGTAAAAATGAAATGAATGAACTCGTTTCCATATTCCTTTTTTGTTTCCTTTCCTATACAATGCCCAGTGTGGATTGAAGCACCTTGACTTATTGGTAATATTCACTCTATAATTACTGAAATAAATGGAGACCGGACGTTGAAGAATTTATGAGAAGCCGAGGAGTCATTTGTCTGATTTAAAGATTAGGACTTGCATTCTAAGAAAAACAAGTGTTAAATAATTCAACAAGTGAAAAGAATAGAACCACTTATCAAGATGTAAATCTGGAGCACGATCTCTTTAAAGCTCTCTGGCAATCTAGCACAAAATGCAGCACATCGGCGCATCCACACGTAAGGTGTTTAATTCCGTTTTTACTCTTCCATTTTGTGTGTGGTTGCCATTTATTTGCTGACCCTAAGCAGTTTTCTAAAGACTGAAATATAAACTGGACTGACCAGACAAATTCCCTGCACACAGAGCAGAAAGTTGGCTGTCTGAAGAACGTGGCGATGAACTCGTGGTTCTTTATGAAGTGGATCTTCGCTTGCTTAATGGCTCCTCGTCTTCGGTTGAGTGTAGGAGCTTCTTCCTCCTTCGCAGCGTGTTTACTCTCTTTAAAACAGAGAAACACCGTTCAGTCATTGCACAATGTGTGTAAGAAACAAGTGAAAAAGTTCAGCACAAATGGATAGCCTTACAAATATATAATGTATTATGCTTTAGCTCATGATAAAGCTTTGCTAAAGTATCTATGGCGCTTAAATCTCTTCAATTAAAATACAAACATTACAGTTCTTCACTTCTTTATAAAACCACTGTTTGCAGCTGATTTTTTTTTTTACTCATTCTTATTTGTAAAGCAGCTCAAACTCAGTCAGCGTGAACGGCCAGGATCTGTGAATGTCAGTTTTCAAGTTTTGCCACAAATTTTCAGCTGAATTTAGGTCTTGACTTTGTTTGGGCCGTTTTGCCACATGAATATGCTTTGGCAGAAATCAGCCCACGGCTCAACCTCTGGCTCATTCTCAGGAGTACTATTGAACTCAACCCATGATCCAATCTACCCCGAACAGCTTTGCTATCCCTCCTGAGAAAAAGCGCATGACTCTGCCACCACCATGCATCTCCATAAGCAACGTTTCCCTCGGAAAACTTGCTAAGCCTGGTGATTGGGCGCTTGGGCAGCCACTCATCCAGCGACCCGTCGTGTTTTTAAGTTAAAAATGTTTAAATATCATTTGACAATTATGTGTTATTAAAAGATTGGAAGATTAACACCTGAACACCAACTATAAAATCTTAAAAATTAGCAAACTTTGCGAATTTTAAAAAGACTTAAAAGAATAAGCAATGCTTAGCCTGGTGGGGCACAAGTAAAGCCTGGTGGCCCGCCAGGCTAACAAAACACTGGGGGAAACCTTGGTTAGGATGTTGTGTTTAGGATTTTGTGGAATGATGGCCATCTGCCAAGAACAGTATTTTATATGTAGGCCCAACACTTCAATTTGACCGGAGAACCTTCTGCTGCATGTTTGCTGGGTCACCTGTATGGTGTTTGGCTCTGTAATATGTTCAGAGCTGGGTGTTTTGCTTTTTTTTTTTTCATAACCCAACCCTGCTTTACACTTTTACACAACTTTATCCCCAACCTGTCATCTGTGTTCCTTGATCTTCATTTTCTCTAACAAATCTCAGAAACATTCACAAAAAATCTACATCAATGTTAAAATTACACTATACAGAGATGGACTGTTTTCCAAAAAGGTGACTTTTGAATGATTGCAATTTGTTGCAGTGGATTTTATTGGCTGGTCTCAGGATCTATGACATTAAATCTCACTGGAACATGTTGAGATTTGTGGTTTTGAAGAGACAAAATATGGAAAAGTTCACAGGGTGTGAATACTTTGTAGGGCTCTGTAGCGTCTAAAGCTTTTTACCCGTATCCACATCCTCCAGAAAATACTGCACCGCCATCATCACTTTCCCTGATGGATGGAGATCCACCTGAACACAAAACAAGAAGCAGGTAAATAAAAACCCCCTCATGTTTGTCCAAATTTGAGACGGGGACGTTCCATGTCCTACCCAGAACTCAGCTCGTCCGTTGGCTTTCTTGCAACGCTCGGCGAGAACAGAGACGCCGACGGTAACCTCGGCCAGCGCCTCCTCCGCCGTCTTCATCAGCAGTATCTCAAGCACACGCCCCTCGTAGATGTGTGCGTCAAAGCTGGCTTTCCAGGCCGGGTACATGGTGGGCTTTCTCTGAACGAGCGTCTTACCTCGTTCTAAGAGGAGGACAGGAGTGGCGACAGAGGAAACAGTTTACCATTTGGTCTTTTTGAACATAAGAAATGAGAAAACCTGCAAGAAACGTTAAAAAGAAGTAGTCCAGCGAATGTAATCGAAGATTGTCTCACCTGTAGTCAGAGCTTCCTTCATCTTGATTGCACAAAAAGGCTGGCCAGCCAGAGGAGGCAGAATTCCCATATCGAACGAGTTGAAGGCGATCCTCAAGAAAGGAGCCATGGTGCAGAGTAGCAGGAGAACCTTTCACACACACATACACGTGCTGGATTACTGCGGTGGCATTTGTCATTCAAACAGCAAGACTTTGAATTTTTATAGCACAAACACGTCACAAAATTTTAGAAACACACGCAGCAGAGCAGATTTCTGGATAGTTAGTAAGAACAACATCATAGAAAAAATAAGATAACGCTGGTTTCGTAGCTGTTGGGAGTCTCTTCCTTTTCTGCTCTACTTGTATTCTTGTATTACTTGTATTATTTTAAATGGGTTTTTTTTATGTTTTAAGAAACAAAAAAAAAAGATTGGTTGAATTTCTTTATGCGGAGTTCGATCGTGAGCCTTTATCCAAGTCTGGTGTTGGTAAATGTCAACCCAAAACTAGTTCTGGCTCGTGGTCACTTCCCTTTTTTATAAACAAAGCCAATTCAGACAAAGTTTATTTTTTAAATGGGAATCAGTAGATTTACAGTGTGCAAAAATTATCTTTACTGGACGAAAACAGTCGACCATAAATCTGAAAAAAATCCTCTGGAAATAAATAAAAGTAATGAATTATGATCGGTGGTGTAAGAGATAAACTGTGTTTTCATTGGGACTCTGGCAGAAAACTGCTGAAGGGAAACAGGTTGCTCTCCTTGTTGTAAAAGGACAAAAAAGACACACACACACATATATATATATATATATATATATATATATATATATATATATATTTTTCCCCTCAAAATACACACCCTGACAAACAATTATGCCATTTTCTGCATTCAGAGCACAACTTCCACAACAGCCAAAGCAAAACCCATCTTAGTGCATGCAATGCAAAAACTAAATATCTGCTGATGCTATACGATCCCTTAGCATGGCCATGCAGGTTTGCATAACTATTTGGGTAGTTCCACACCTCCATGTACAAACTGCACTAAACATCAGCCAGGGCCGATGCTGCTTTTTTATTTTGCTGTCAGAGGACAGTTTCAGCATTAAAGGCGTGTGCCTCCACTACAACGACAGAACAAGCCTTAACACGTTGCTAATCCAAAGCCAGGCATGCTGTGCTCCACATTCAGCCTAGACGTTATTCACATCCCTGAAAGCATGGCGCCCACAGTGAGACTGCAAGAGACTGGAAAAGTAAGACCCTCCTCCACCCCCGCCCCGAATAAAAACACACCAAGTCAAGAAAATAGTGCGCACTAAAGAGAAAGGTCCTGAACATCAGAGTCGCTCGCTGCCGCCGCTGTTGTTGTTGTTGTTGTTGGCTGTGATGTCATGGGGTTTTTCGGAGTTAATCAATAAGAAGCACAACGTGCGATTGAGGGCAGGGGTGATTGACTGGTTTGTGTGCAGCTTCGATTTGTCCCATCTGTTAAGTTCACCGCTCACGTTACATACAGCAGCATACAGTAAGCGTTAAACTTCCCGGTCAGAATGATAAAATACTCTTCTTCATGCAAAAATTCATGCATGCATGAAAAATGGCAGGGTTGGTGGAGAAGCAAATGCCTTTACATTTACCATAGAAGAAGATACGCAATGAGTCTCACACTTACAGCCTGGGCCTAAAGTATCTCTATGTGTTTTTGAAAGATTGCTCTTGCTTAAAACTGATAAAGTACAAAACTGGGTCTGGTTGAGACTTAATAAGGAAAGATTTTTAAGTTGTATGCAGTAACAACTTAAAATAAATACAGATTAATGGGTCCTGGAGGTTAAAGCTTGTTAATTAAAAAAAAAACAGAGAAAACTTGTGCAATCTTAAAATAACTACAATCTTTAAAGATGTTGCAAACTTAACATTATTAAACTCTAAATTGCTGTTAAATTTGCACTGGATGGTTATTCACATGGGAAAAGGAGGCAGGAGGCAGTGCACCACCAATAATCTTCCTGTGGGAAACGCATACAGAGGAGGAACTTGTCTGATGTAAAAATAAGTCAGAATAAAAACACACACAAAAAATGCCATATTTTTTACTTTCTCTGCTTTGCTTTTCTGCTAGGAACGACCGGGAACTCTTTACATTCATAATTTTTTACTACATTTATCAGACAGGAACGTCATTGGTGGAGAACCAACACCTACCTCCATTCGCTCATCAGATTCTCGGTAAGAAATCTTTCACTGCAAATGTGATTATGGATTATAGGTTTATAAAAATCTCATTCGCATTAATCAATGTGTTATTTTTTTGTTGTTTTTTTTTCTTTTTAGACTGGAGTTGCTTTAAGACAGCAGAAGTCCACTTTGGTCTCGGCTTCAGCCTTCAAGAACAACTACTGCTAATCTAACTTTAGACTAATTAAAGGCACTAATAGCAGCCATACACTGCTGATCAGATATTACAGCTTACAACTAAGCATGCACCAGCTGCCAGTATCCACTTTTATAAGGTTTAAAAACCAATAAAAGTTGTACGTCATCCATACCTACATTTTGATTTCCTTTAAATGAGACGCCTGACAAGCAGTGCAGTGCTGTGCCCCTCCCCAACTGTTGCTGTGCAGTGCTAGCCAAATGGTTGAAAGAAAACCTCTACAATTTGCTTTTACTTAGAGAAAAACACTAACTTGATTGTAAATATTACCTTGTGAACAAAATACAGTTGGCAAAGAGCCGACTGCAGGTGAGCTATTTAACCTGCTAATGCTAACATACTAACAAATAGCTGAAGGGTGAAAAGAGCATAATATTCTAAGAAATATACCAATTTACATTAAAACTCCTAAATGTGTCTTTTAAATATTTTTGCTCAAATTGATGTATAAAAAATGTACGACAAAAATTATAGATAATTTTTTTTTTTTTAATCAAGAACAGCAGTAGGAGTAATCGTTTATTTCAAATAAGCAAATATACGATGAGTCATATTTTTTTAAAAAAAGTTGTAGATCTCTACAGTTGTAGTTAATTTTTTTTTTTTTTTTACTCAAAGTTTTTGTACTCTTCACACCAACAAGTTTACAGCAGAGCCTCGCCACTTCAGAAATCCTGAACTATTCCCCTGACTGACTTCTAACAGCGGCATCAGGAGCTTGGCTCTGACCAAGATAAATGGAGAGGAAAAATCAACAAAACCTGAACAATGCTCCATTGTTTGGATGAGACTAGAACTTCTAGGCATTTTTCTGCCTTTTAACGACTCGAACATCAAAGTACAGCTGCACTATTATTAGAGGTCCGACTTGTTCTTCTGAGAGCTTAATCGCAATTAACTAAATGTCAATCATGGACTCTAAAGTGAGCAGCCAATCACTTCAGCCGGTGCGTCTGAATCTTGTGTTTATGCAACAACGGATGTGGTCGCTCGTCAGTTGGCTGACAGATGTCATCTGCTGTCTGACTCAAACAGAACCCCACAGCCAGATTGTCCTCATGAAAAATCTTACACCCCCGTCCATGTTGTCCAGATCTGCTCCCATCCTCTCTCCACGTTTGGATTAAATAACAAACTGAACTGCCATATGTATCTGCCACGCTTTTTAAAGCATAATAAATCCAACTAAAGGCTCCGATGGAATAGTTAGTAGAGCTGATTAAAAACTAGGGAGCGGTCTAGATGAGCGCCTCACCTGTCGATACTGCTATTTTTCCTTAGCTGACCCCGCAGCGCCATCGTTCAGTCTGATAGATCATTAAATCCGTCGCGACCTTTCAATTCATAAAAGCAAGCGACAAGAACTACTTCAATTGTTTAAAAAAAAAAAAAAAGTACCTGCTGGCTATTTGCGTTGTTCTAAAATTGTTCCTACACACTGTTACTGTCATGTGGCGACGCCTTTTTTTAGGTAGACCGCACAGAAAAATGTCAACTTCAGCTCCCGCTACAAGTCAACGGTTACAGATTGTTCCTCAACAGATGAAAGGCGAAGAAGGAGAAAAGCCACCTATAAGAAGAGGTCTTTGAACCAGCTTTCATCAAACTGGAGGCTTAAGAGGCTCAAACTTTGAAAAAGTGATAAATAAACAGAATAACAGCAGTCTCACCTCGTCCTACAAACTCAGCTGCGGCTCTTCTTCTCCACAGCCCGATGAAAGTTACTCTTTCTTCCTCTCCTTTTTTCGCTCTGTGATTCTGTCTGTTGAGGAAGTGTAGCACGAGTATGGCAGGCCGATGTAGAATATAATCTGACCCCACAGCTCTGGAAAAAACTGGGACCACTTAAAATGATCGGTTTCTCTGATTTTACTTTTTGTAGGTACATGTTGGAGTAAAGTGAACGTTGTTATTTTATTCCATGAACTACTGACAACATGTCTACGAAATTCCAAGTAAAAATCTTGTATTTATTTTCAGAAAATGAGAAATGGTCAAAATAACAAAAAAGATGCAGTGGTTTCAGACTTCAAATAATGCAAAGAAAACAAGTTCATATTCATTTAGAAAAAACAAAAAAACAAAACTGATGTTTTAACTCAGGAAGAGTTCAGAAATCAATATTTGGTGAAATATTTGGTTTTCAATCAGGTTCAGTGCTACTTCCACTGTCCTCTAAATTTTGGAAAAACCGAAAAAAAAAATCATCTGACTAAATGAGATTTTATATTACTGTGTGTATAAGATTCAATGCAATACAAGTCTTCATGAGAGGATGACAGATTTATTTATTTTTAATTATTATTATGGCTATTACTGAGTCCCATATTCAAGGCGGCCATCTTGCTTTGAGGCTTGAGTTGGGAGAAAAGCTGATCCAGAATAATAAATTCTAAATTTAAAACTGATTTTATCAACCTTTCAGTAAAACCAACACATTCTACCTCTATAGAGGAAAAAAAAATAACAAAAAGGACCAGACCTGGCATCAACCACCACCAAGTGATTACAGCACAACTGTTTCCATTGTGACATCCTGGATGTGCTTTGAGTTTGGAAGGCCAGTCACTCAGGTTCGCCACTGCTCTGTGTTTTCTCCATGGTGTGCTGGAAAAGCCTTAGAAACAGCTTTCTAACTCTTTAGAGACGGATAGATGTCAGCTCATTTCACTTCAGAGCTACACAATAAACACACAGCCAGGAAAGCCCCATTATGGATCAGCTTGCGGGTTACCACCTTTAGGGGGATTTCCCTTTAATGCTGCGATCTCTGAGCCGTCTTCATGCACTCTGTTTTTCTAGGACCAGCAGTGCTGTTTCACGCTCTCCTCTGAATGTTAAAATCTTTACCAGATTCCCACAGATCAACACATTTCTCAGATCAGACAGAACACAAAGACTTTTGAATTTCTCTGTTCTGCCTTCACCCACAGATGAAACAGCTGTTTGCTTTGCGTGGCGTTGCACTGATTCTGGTTACAGGTTTATCCCTGTTGCCCAGTTGGATTGGAGGATTAATACTGGTGTATCAATTTCAATTAACTGTGTCAGGATCTTTCAGTTGATCATGAGGCGAAATAAATCAGAAAAGATGAAGGAAATACAGGTTGATTGGGGGATGACCTGTTGCTTTTGGAGATCCGTCAGCTTAGTTTGTGTTGTCAATCAGCTACTGTTAAATTAATTGATTTCTGGACCATAAGTATCTGACATCAAACATTGGGTAAAATTGAATGAAACTAAACTCTTATCAACTTTGAAGCTTTCCAAAAATGTGGCTATTAAAAGTTAATTCATGATTTAACAGTAGGTACAATAATTTTGTTAAATATAGCAAATAGACTTGGATAACTTTTTTCCTTCAATAAACATAGTAATTATTTGGAAGCTGCATTTTAATTTTTTTTAGGTCAGCTACTATAAAATAATGTTACATAGAGTACATTGTACTGCTCTAAACTGAACTGATATGAACTGAATTTGGAGTTAATTGGATTTTTGCATAACTATTCATAAATATACCAAAGAACTCAGAGATGGCATCTGTTGTATTTTGATTTTATGTAAAAATGAATTCAATTGACTTAACAATATGAATAGGCAGGATGTCGTTTGAGATTTTTGAATTGTTGATTTCAGGTAGGATAAATGGCAACCAGAACAGGTTTACAATCCACTTTGTCGACTTGGAAGAATTAATTTAAGAAAGTTTCTCCGCCTGAAATTATATGATAAAATGACTTGCCGTAAGGCGCTCCTCTTTGCAAGTTGTGACGTTTACCTGGTATGCAGACACGCGGGGCGTCTGTGTTCCCCAACACAGACAGAGTAGGGCACACAGTTGTCCTAACTCAAGTTATTAAAGGCTGTTTCAAGTATTATGAGGTTTTTTTGTTTTGTTTTGTTTTGTTATTATTTATTTTTATTTGTTTGTTATTGCTGTACAGACTTGCATGCAAAAAACATCTCATGTGTAATTTTCCGTTTCACCCCCTGGGTGGTGGTGTAGGTTCATCTCTGCAGACCTGTTGCTCACCTGGGCTGCAGGCGAATGAAACGCCTCGCCTGCTTGAACTTCATATCTGCATTGCCGGTGAATTTGCCCTAGATTACTTTCTGGTATGAGGGGGAAGTGTTTGTGTGGCAGGAGGTGGAGTCACATGGCTGGGACTGTAGTCTGCAGGGATAGTTTTCAGCAACAAGGTTGTGCAGAGGGGGGCTGTGAGGAGGTGGCAGATTTGCCTCCTGCAGTCGAAGAATATTGTGTGTTTTTGTTTTCTTTTCTTTATAGCACATGCACCTCAAACTATCCATATTCCTTTCTATGCCTTTTTGCCTGTATCCACCCCCTCACACACACACACGCACACACCCACCCACACACACACACACACACACACACACACACACACACACATCTACACGCATGTGTACAAATGAGCGCAAGAAAGAAAGGGGGTTTATGCCAAGTGAGCTATTCTGATCTGATTATACAAAAGAAATATTGGCTGGAGCCAAAAGAGACCTAAATAAGGAACGACAAATTCCCCATGGATGAGTCACAATTAAAGGTACACTCCACACAGGCTTGCTTTTGCTGCTGGGAGTAAATATAAAACCGAGTCTGGCGTGGAGAGACTTGCAGGACACAGGTGTGTCAGTGTTCACCTCTCCCAACTAACCTTACATAACAGGCCCTCTCTGACTCATGGCAGACACAGGATGTCTAGTGGATATGATGTGTGAGTGTGTGTGTCAGTGAGTGGCTTTGACAGACCCGCCTTAGAAACTCAAGAAACCATGCTTGTTCTTTTCTTGCTCCTGCAAACACCCACACACTCATCCTCACATAACCACAGCTATCACACACCATGGGATGCATAGGCTGCAGAGCAGGCGGTTGTTAAATCCAGCATGCAGAAACTGAAAAGTGCCAAGATACACATAGAAATTCCCTGAGCATGGCGATGATACGTTTAGGTCTGTGGGAAGTGGATGAATTTGCAGTTTGAGTCACTCAAGATTGTCTTTTTAGATTATATAGATTTCATTCAGCAGGGAAGATAGTTTTAAAAGAAATATGCGTTTTAATGAAATGTTACGGTTTTTGAGGGGCTTTCCCCAGTTTTAGAGACACATACGATCGTTTGAGGGATTTTTATCTGATCTGGGAATTTTTTTTTATTTTTTTTTATTGGAACATGTTCTATTTCAGGAGTCACCATTGAATGCTTGCTGTGATCAGAGACGCAATCAGATCATCATGCAAGGCAGAGGAATACACAAGATGAAGAGAAACCAAGTGAAATAAAATAAAATAAATCAGAAAAAGGATATTGGAAAGATAATTTTTGCTTGGATACGCAAGTTAATTTGGAGGTAAAACTAGAGTCAGCGATTTCCAGTCAATAAGATGACTGATGAAGTGTGTGTGGGCGTTCGGTTTTTATTTTAAGCTCCACATGACACATTTGTAGGAGTGAATCATGGTTTGAATGAAAGAGATTTTTTTAAGGCCTTTACTTTAATTATTTCTCCTTGATGTGAAAGACCAAATTGTGTCTTAATAATTCAGTTTCTACAAATCAACATGGAGCTCGTGTTGGAAATCAGCAGAACTTCATGCAGATTTCCTGCAAGCCCAAACTGGTCTGCAGATGTGTCTGCCTGAGTTTAGCCGATGTTAAAGTTTATAAATCCAGAAACAGAGAAAGAAGACTGAACGGCAACTGTGAGAATCAGAGGGCCGCATTGCTGGCACCAAAAGTTTAATAAAGATCACATTAACAAACTAAAAAGCTGTGTGGATGTTTGATGGACAAAAATCAAACTGCGGTGGACAGCATTTGGTTTGGTGCTTTCTTAAATATATCTGACAGTAATCAAGTCAGAGTTTATCCTAAGTGCCGGCGAATATTTTGTTAAGCTGTAGCCTATCACATTTAATTTACTCACTTTTTCTTTCTCTAATAATAACAATAACAGTGAGTCAAAAAAGCAATAACAGAAGAAATGTGTGGCAAATACTTTTTCACCGCTAAGGAAAGTTTGCTACTTTGTCTTGCAACAGCAAAGATTTTTTTTTGTGCGAGTATGCTAATCTGCTTCAGTAGGTAAAAGAGTATGTCCCATGCAAGTAAACAAACAGGAAACATTTCTAAAAACTTAAGTAACCTATAATAACATAAAAGGTTAAAATGAATGTTAGGACGCTTGGCGCTGCTGTGTTTTCCTGCTGAAGTAATGACTTTGCAAAGTCTTTGAGGGTTGCCTGGAAACTGCTCCTAGCCTAGAAAGAGCTTTTAATCTGTTTTGCTGCTCCCCGCACCTCCCTCCACCCTTTACTAAAACCACAAGCTGATGCTTTAACCATTCGGCTTTTTGAGCAAATCTAATGAGAATGCCCTTAGGAGGTTGTAGAGGTTTGGGATGGTCATATTTTGTGCCTGAGAAAAGAGCAGGCTGAGAGTTTTCTCAGTTCTAACACTGAGATTGGATAACTCGTCATGAAGTCTGGTAATTCACCAAGATTTATTTTTATCACCTTAAACCAAATATTGGAGTCCATGTTTGGGCAGCGGGGATGATAAATGATCAGTTTGTGGTGCAGAGAGAGCCGAAGGCTCTGCGTCGGTCCTGTTGAGAAGGAGAGACGGCTATTTAAAGCTTCAGGGGAGGTGGAAAAGGTGCAACACCGACTTGGCAGCGTGGGCTGCGAAGAGTTTGCAAACTGGGACAGAAGAACGCATCCCTCCGCATCTCAGAAGGATGCAGAGGAACACAAGACAAAGTGCAAACCCAGAAATGTCAAACTAATGTCAAGAGGACAAAGCAATTTCTCATAAGCACCCAACTGTTGTGTAAAAAGGACTTTTGATCCCCCTGAGGATACGCTGCCCACACAGCAGAGCGAAAGATGCGAAACCATGTTGTTGTTGTTGCTGACATCTACCCTCAGTCACCACAGTGCCAACTCAGGCTGTCGGAGACGGTCAAAGCTGCTTTGTGACTAGAAAATTGTACGCAAGTGGAAAAACAAGCCATGGAGGAGGAAGCTCAGCTCAAAACATTCTTTCAGCCAGTTTGGCTGCAGCTGTTAATGACTCCTGAGGCTGTGCACATGTAACAGCGCTGAATGCATTTGACCTTATTGAGTGGGCTGCATGAACAATTGATTATTTGCTTCCCTCTGCGTTTGCTGCCGCCTGCAGTGGTGCACAAGAAAGACCAGTTTATGACTGTGGAAGACATCCCACCATGCAGTGGGAGCAGCAAACTCCAGTAGTTTGTTTTCGGTATTAATTGGAGCACAAGAAGTATGAAAAGGGCAGCCAGCATATCCGCTCCGTTTGGTGTTCAACGAGCAACGAAAGCTTCCTGCCTCCAACACCTTAACAAGCAGAAGTTAAAAAATAACCACCAAATATCCGTTTTGCATTTGTTCACTGCCAGATGAAATAAAAAAATAAAAAAATGTGTCTGTAATTTATTTTAATTTTAAAAACTATTTTATAAAACAACAAGACAACAAGGTTGTCGTGCTTGTATTTGCAAAATGCACCAAACTCTGAAGAGCTACTTCCACATTTTGTCCCGTTTGTTGTTTTTTTTTGTGGTTTTTTTTGGTGGTTGGCCAGCACAAAGTTTCAAATAATTCTGAAAAGGAAGTAAAACACACGTGGTTTCAAAATTATTCACAAATTAAATTTAGAAATGTCTTTAGTGAATATTTTGTAATGCCGTTTCGGTGGTAAGAACAGCTATGAGTATTTTAGGTTCATCCTCCACTCTGCACTTTTAGGAACCGAAATCTTTGACTCACTTTCATTCCAAAATGCCGGAAGCGCCATCAGGTTGGATGGATAGCAACAGTTTCTCCATGGATTTAGGTTTGGACTTTGACTGAGCCATTCCGACAATATCCTCTTATCAGAACTGTTGACTCTCTAGCTGTACATTTAAGATTACTAATCTCCTGGAAAGTGATCCTCCACCCCATTGTTAAGTGTTTTACAGCCTCCACCAGGTTATTTCCAATATTGCTCTATAACTGAGTCCATTTTCCAGTCAGCTCTGAGTAAGTTTCTCGTTCCTGCGGAGGAAAAACATCCCCAGAGCATGATGCTCCCACCACCATGTGGTACATTTTGAGTTTTCCACATCACATAGCATTTTGCATGCAGATAAAAGTTTAACTTTGGTCTCATCTGAGTTATTTAACCCTTTCATGCATAGTGGTCACTACAGTGGACAGCTATCTAAAAGTCATTTTCTTGTGCTTCTTGTGGATTTTTATGTTATAAATGCACACAGACCACTGAAGTGGACATTAATGCATCATAAATACACTATCAACTACTGGCCATCAGCTGCAAATGCAAGAAAACTTTTATTAAATCCAACATGGCCGACAAACATAAAGCATGCCAACCAACCCGGTCCCTACTTCTACTCTGGCAGGTAAAAAAATATTGTGACATCAGATAACCCGTAAAGAACAATACTACTGATGTATTTTCCAAATAACAACTTTGTATTTGGAGAAAATTACAAATGATCACCTAGAAAAAAAAATCGATAATTTTCTTTTTTTACAATTTTTTTCCCCACAGTTATGGCTTAAGAAAAATGAAAACACTTTGGAAAAAAATCCTGACATAAAGGATCATAATTCATGCATGAAAGGGCTAAGTTACACACAGATAGATTTTTATTTTCTTAAGGCAATTCGTTGCACTGAGTTTCATTTTGGGGTATCAGAGAAAAGGAGGTTGAAACCCATATATTCAATTAACACTTGTGTTAATTCATCACATAGGATCTCTGTAAAATACATTTGTAATGTAAAATAAAATGTAAAGCTCCAGTCATTTGGATTATTAGCAGCAGAGGCCAAAAAAAAAAAATTACACAACATAAGAAACAAAGAGAAGAAAGCAGAAGTGGGGCTGGAAAGGCAGAGCAGAGTGATAAATGGTCTGTCCTTTATGTAGGACGAGGTGTCTGCAACTTTTCAGCAGCCCCAGAAAGCAAACTTTGTGCCTGATATTATTCTGGGTCAGGCAGCCTCAGGGGGGAGATGAGAAGCAGAGCAGGCCTGGCCTTTCATTGGCCGCACAGCGCACGGGTCTGCGTATCCCTCAACCTCTCCTGCGTCTCCTCCCGCAGCTCGGAGACATCTGCCAGCTTGATGCCTCGTGGCAAAGCCGTGGTAGCTGGAGTCCTGCGAGTGCAGCAGGAGTTCTGGTGTGTGAGGGCTACATGTTCACTTAACAAGGACACTGAGACAGGAAGTAGGCAGCGCTCTGCTTCACTTCAATCTCACCTGCCACCTAGAGGACACCAGGAGAACGCAAAAGAACGAAGGCAGTTTTCCATCATTTGTCTTTTTTTTTTTTTTTTACTTTGCCTAAAAATGCAAATTAATGTTATAAATCATTAGGTACAGTACAAAATCCAAGACACTGATTATGCAGCTCAGTGCAGTCAATCTAAGTTTCACGTTTCAATCGAAGCCAGAGCTTCTGTGTACAGATAGATGGCGACTCTTTACACACAAACGAATTTACATTGCACTTGCTATAAGATATTTTAAAAATTACATACTTTTTCAGTAGGTAGACAAAGATTTTGGTCCCTGTGCTGTAATCCCTTTTGTTTGTTCATATTTTTTTAAAGGCATAGTTCAGAATTGTTGATGTAGCACGGATTTAATAACTCACCTGCAGTAGCTGACCTCAAAAGCATCTTTATTTAGTTTAAATCCAAATTAGTTAGTCCCACAGGCTGAACCTGGAGATGACACCAAACAAAGATATCACAGCAGTTCATGCAAATGCTGTTTTCTAACCTTTATCTTGCGATTTATTTGCATTGAGTGTTTATCAAGGTTTTTTTTTTTTTTTTAGCAATTAAATCAATGAATATTTAAGTAGGAAATGGAGACTGAAGGCTGTGTGCAACCAATAATGTTCCTGTGTGAAATATAATAACTCACAAAACGTGCATAGTGTTTCCAAATAGATTAATTACAGTTAAGGTAAAAACTTATTCAGAATCCTGGCAGATTGAGAATTAAGATTATTTTTTACTTAACTAATAAGTTTTCTTCTGGTAGAATAAGAGGAAGTCATCTCTCAAAGAATAAAAAAAAACATGTAAAAGGAGTTTTAGTTTTGAAATAACAAATTTATTGGTTTTTATTTGCATTGTAATAAAAAAATGAATTGCAAAAAAAATTCTATGCTTCTGAGCAGCCATTTCTAATACTACGACATCCAAATAGTTAATATTTTGCTGTCAAGTGTTTTCACAGTCATTAGGCCTATTTATTTTTAGCAATGAGGTTGGAACACCTCTCTGTCATCACCCTAATCTTTAGCTCCCTCAACAGTTTCTCTGTTGAATTAAAGCTTGGACTCTAAAACGCTGACTTTACTAGCATTAAGGAAAAACATGTTAGTAAAATTTAAAGTTTACCATCAGTGGGATCGATCATTTTGGACTTAACTGCTGCAAGTAGGAAAGCAAAGCGGCTTAAATAATTAATAAAATAATAAAATAATAATAATAATAATTAATAAAATAATGCTGTTACTTTTGCTTTAATATTTTTGCTTTAATAGAAGTGGAAACACTTTCTATGACTAGTTTTCAGTGCGTGTTTCACACAGGAAAGATATTAGTGGGGCACCACATCCAGTTTCTCTGTAAGTAAATGAGTCAGCAATTTCAAGGTTTAGGAAAAAGTGACTGGATTTATTTTGAGACAGCAGAAGTTTGCTCTGGTTTTAGCTTTTCTTCTTTCTTTTTTTCTGGCCTCTGGGACCAGATTATCTGGGTTTTTACTAAATCAAGATGCAAATAGTTGTATTTACTGCAGACAGTTATCAACTATTTCTAACTTTTTTAAGGTGAATTGCCTAAAAAAAAGTCTGAATTATGCCTTTAATATCAGTGCCAACTGAGAAAAGAAAATTGATTTACAGGAAGGACTCTCTCCAACACTATGGTACACAGATAAATAACAGTCTTTTGAATATTTTTTCTCTCGTCTAATCAATCTGTTCCTCCCACCAATTAGTATTTTTATGCTTTAAATAAAGTACAAAAAGCACATGTTGAAATTAAGGCATAACTACGTCAAAGTAAATATGAGGCCATTTGAGATTCGTGACTGAGGCTTCAGCGTGTTTTTTCATGTAAACAAGAGCAAAATCCGTCTTTTCACTTCTTTGTTCAGTGTTTTCAAACAGATTAATAAATTAACCATGTCCAAACACGCCGTGAATTGACTGTATTGTGTATCTTGTGTAAGATGTGATAATAACTCTGGTGGATTCTGGGAAATGGGGCGGTGAGTAACAGCTGACAGGCGGCGCTCCACGCTGGCAGGTATCTGGGCCAACATCTCCTGCAGCCCTTGGCGTCACACCTGCTGCGACAGCGGGGAGGGAAGAACGCTGCAGAAGGACAAAGTAGGTAGATTGTGTCCTCTTTTTAAAGAATTCGTCTCCTCAGCTTAGCTGGTCGGGCTGCGACGTGCAGACACACAGAAAAGTGCCTTTCTCCAGTATTTCCAGTTTGGTTTTACGTCCTGTCACTTTTTGGAGATGGAGGTTTGTCAGGGGGTGAAGGCAGCAGAAGGGTTGAGTCTATAAATTTGTGGCTTCCTCCATTGCATTAACCCACCTGTGAAGGTGAAAGATTGCATACAAGCAGAGGACAATATGAATTACAACTAGATAAAGGGAGTATTTTATAGCAGTATTTGCTACATTAAAAACTCTAAACAGTACACGTATGCACTTAAGCATAAGAAACTAAAGTAAGTAGCTAAAGTAAGATGAGAATATTTAGTTTTAATGGGAAACCTGCAGGTAACAAAATTTGTTCCAGAGCCGAGGAACATAGAAACTAAATGCTGGTCCTGAAAACACTGAAAAGTCTACATGGTTCATATCTAACAAGCAACTCATGAATGGATTTTGGTCCAACATTATTAACAGAATTTAAAATATGACTTTTTACAAACAGGGAGCCGATGAGGTGACCTAAAGACTGGCATTGGTCAGGATTGTGGAGCAGCATGTAGATGCTACTACTCTGTTTTATTATGTGCTGGTGATGTTGCAAGATGACTTAGTTATAAACTTTATACGATAGTTAATGATAAACTGTAGTCAAGAGAGTTAGTGTGTTATAATAATCTGAGCAGGAACAGCACATAGATATTCAATAGTAGTGGCCCGAGGACGAAGCCTTGAGGAACTCTACATGTGATTGTTGTTGTCTTTGATTCTTTGATTGCTAAAAGACACAGATTGGCCTGATCAGCTGGAGTTGATCTGCACCAACCAACCAGACAACTCTACCCTCTGTTTCAGTCTTAAATCAGCATTTTATGAGAACTAACGACTCAAGATAAAAACTTTACGACACCATCATTTTTAAGATGTTTGTTATTAAGAACAGTAACTCAACTAAAGAGCAGAGATTACAGATTACAAAGATTTGAAAAATATTTGACAATGGCTGTCTTCCTCTTTTCTGTTGGAGCTCAATGTTTTCTTTATGTGGACCCAGATAAGTCAGCAGATAAATGAAATGAACTTCGGCTGAAGAGTAACATGGCCAAAAATCCAACAGATGTGAATATTTTAGACTAATCTGGCATTTCATTCAGCAGCTAAAAACTCACCATTTCCACAGACAAAACATTTTAATGTCATATCATGAGCTATAAGCGTCTCACCTCTGAGCTGTGAAGTTATCTTCAGCTTTAAAAGTGTAATACAAAGTGTTTTGGTGGTAAAGCTGGAAGACATTGGCCTCTGTGTCGCCTCCCTGCTTGTCAGGTAGCTTCACTGTGAAACCCAGAAGCGGTAAACTTTCTGACGCTACCTTCTCCTGAGGATGACAAAAGAAAAATGATGAGCATAACAAGCAATTGTGATGTGTAGTTATTTTGTTTTCATTTATCTTATGAATATTGAATAATGCTGTTTCAAGTGTTTCAGTGTGAAAGCAGTGTCTTGAAAAAGAAATCATACCACTCGAATTTTTTTCAAATTTCACAAAGTTAAAAGCTGCAAACTTTCATTTAAGGGGATTTTAAGTGGTTTCCCAACATAAAAGGAGTGCCCAGTGCGACAGTATTTCCTGTATATATAATTAAGTCTAAGTACAAATACAGCTGCAGCTAGCATAAAATTATTCACAAGTTAAGATGCCCAGTTAAAGTCCAGACCTCAAAGAATGAGCCTGAGCAAATCTGCAAAAACCTCCGTCTACAGATGTGCAAACATATCCCAAAAAACTTACAGATGTACCTGTAAAGTATTAACTAAAGCCAGAAAATATGGCATATGGTGCTTCAAACTTTCCTTTCGCTTCAAATTTTCACAGTTGCACAAGGATATTTACAAGTACATTAATATTTGTGTTTGTAATTTCACTAAATGTTCACAATACGTATGAGTCGCTGTGTGCTGCGCAGGTTAAAGGGGACTGCATGTTTCCCCTCACCTCTCGGGCTCGGTAGGTGTAAAGCACCTTGTCTTTCAGCAGGAACCACAGTCTCTTCCAGTTCCTTTTGCTCGTCTTGCTCCGCTGCAGAGTCCCGCTGATGGAGCCTTCCTCTGACACGGTTGCCTGCACAACAACGCCAGCTTTTCTTACTAATCGCAACAAGGAAAAACTGCTGCAGCATTCCGAGCGGGGCATTTTGTTCCTTTTACCGGGGCGAAAGAGGCAGTGCCTTTTCGATGTCTCCATATGTTGGGGGGATGAATATTTTGGAATACGGTGGAGAGGGGACGACTGGAGCGGGTCAACCGAGGGCTACATTTGGCTGAGAGCTCGGACACTTCTCCTCCTGCAAAGACAAACAGTTTCCTTTTACCCAAAAGAGGAAGCAAGATATGCGAATGATTCGTTCCCAAGGAGCAAGACGCTTACAGGAATCTTACATTTCCTCAGCTTGATAACCACAAGAGCACACATGTTTGTTTTTCTGACCACAGATTAGGAATAAACATTCCAACAGATTAAGTCATCAAAAAGTCCATTTGGATTTTGTGGGAAAACAGTTTCCAGATGCAGCAAGTGGACGGTGGATGATGAAGAATATTTAATTATAAAAACTCAGGAACTTACAGACACAAACAGCAACTGAACACAAGAACTGGGCCAACAAAACAGACAACTGGAACCACATCTAACCCTCAGACATAAAGAAAACGAAGGTAAATATTAGAAACAGACACAAAGATCTTAATGTAAAAAAAATACACTGAAACTAAATAAACTTTTCTTGTCATTTTTTAACCAACCAGAAAAGTCTACAATGAAATCACTTTTTGATCCTGGGAAACTGAACAGGTTGAGTCTGAAGATGTTCCTCTCATGATAATCAGACGAAGCGGCAACTCATTTTTCTGTCTGAGCCAAATAAATGACAGATTGTATATTTTTCCCTTTCAAGCACCACATGTGTGTAGTATTTGCTTGAAGTGACTTTTTAGGGGGAAAAAAAGGCTACAGTCTGAGTGGCGTGATAGATGGTGTCCTCAGAACAACAGCTATGTGCAGTAATGTCCTAATGAATAAGTCGTGGGCTGATGAGGTGTAGAACAGCGAGATTTCTGCTGGTTTCAGTCAGAAGCCCAACCATAGGGCTGGTAAATGGCTGTATAACAACAGTGATCAGAAAATCAACAGAAACTGTAACTTCAACTTGCCAGAATTAGTTTTATAATAATAGTTTATGTCACCAGCAATCATTTCTCACTTTGGTAAATTACAAAATAACTGGAATTACACTTTAAAATCTCTAGGTAAGGTGCCAGTTTGATAGGTCTCCAACTGCTTCACCACACAGTACTTCTGCTGACTTCCTTCTTCTCACTAAATCACATTATAAATCTTGGCCTGATGAGCTCACATTCAGTAGGGAGAGTTTTCTACAAGCACATTTTTCCTAGAGGGCCACTGAGTTGTGTATTGATATCTGGGTTAAGTTCCAGATATAGTATCTTCACAAATGTATCTGTAATGAGACCTAAGCCTTGACCATTAAAAAGCAGAGATTTTTTTTATTACCTCTCTTTTTTAGCTCGTTGTAACAGTGGTCACACACTTTGGCCATGCGGTCTTTCATGTATTTCAGTGGATATCTGTTCCTGGAGCAGCTTCGACAAACAATCTGTTGTAACAATGAAGAACAAACATTAAACGATCTCTAAAAACACCAGCAGCATTCCACACAGTCAAGTCTTAATGTGTCTAGCCGACTGTCGTCTTCAAACATCTGTATCAGTTTCTCTCCTGATCTACTAATGTAGGTCAAGTCAGAGCTCAGTATCCTAGAGTATCTCAGAGTAAATGACTTACTCTTCCACAGCTGTGGCAGTGGTGTCTGCGAACAGTGAGGCTGAAATCTGCAGTGCAGTTCATGCACATCATCACTTGTGAGACAGGAACGAGAGTGGGAGCTTTTTCTCCCAGAGAAAGCCAAAGACGATCTCTGGTCTGCAAGACATGCAAAACCCATCAGCGCTTCATCTAAGCAGACGGCAGGAAGTTACACGTCTCACTGAACGTCACTGTGATGCAGCTCCAGCAAGACGTTCACATACACTAATCTTGGCTTTAAATGTCTTAATTGAACAATTCCTTTAATAAAACGTTTCTAAAACACCGTAACGCAGAAATTATAGATATAGACACAGTATTCAACGAAATGTGTGAATGAATGTCACTTTATTAATTACACTTTGAACACTATAGTTTCTATAGCCATGTCATATTTCTAGTTGAATATTTGACCACTTTTTCCTTTGACATGGGAGACGCTGCTTGCATATTGTTAAGTACAATATTAGTGATAAATCAGGTAAAGTTTTCATTGTGAGGAAGAACTGCTTTTGCAAATTTTATTAAAGTCCAGAAAGAAATTTAAATCACTGATATAAGGACTGATATTAATTACAAGTTTGAATGGATGTCCCTTTGTTGGTTGAACGAGTTTTTGTCATAATTCTCCTTGGATATTTATCAACTTTTTGGTTAGAAATTTTTAAGCCACCATCTACAGTTACATTCAAATATACACCAAAAAAAAAAGACTTGTGCATCTAATTATTGGTTTAATTTAATTAATTTTCTCACCTCTCCAGAGGTGGCTGCAGAGCCTCTTGCTTGTTCAGTCACAGTGCGGTTGAGAGTATAATACCAGTCCTCTCTTTCAAGAAAAGAGCTGCAAAAGATACACGCACACACACACGCGCGCGCGCACACACACACACACACACACACACACACACACTACTCGTCTGATCTGAATGATTTCATTTATTCAATGTTATATTTGTTATGTTATTTTAGAGAGACCCACCTGGCAGACAGAACAATGGAGATCTCTGACCCCTCGATTTTCAAGGCATTCTGGACATTTGGGACGTTGGGTTTACTGACCTGTTAATTTTTGTCAAAAACATCATTAATCGAATATTAGAATGAGAGAGGCGGAGGGGGAAACATGCAAAGAATGAAATATATAGCAGGAGACGACCTTGAAAGTAAATGTGTGGTTAGAGCAACACAAGACGAGAAGCTGACCTTCAACCCACTGAGTGGCAGCGTGTTCTTCAGTCTGTATTTCCCGTCCTGCTGGGGGAAGGTGTAGAGCAGCACGTCGTTCATCTGAAAAAAGACAGAGCACTCACTGTAAACCCTGCAGACGAAACAAGATGAATGAGTAAAACAAAAATAAAATGTGGAAACAGTCACCAAGCCAGGTTTAGTTACTTGTGCATTTGCTGCAACTCTCCAGTAGGTGTCACTGCAGACTAATAAAAAAAAAAAAAAACTCCTCTACTGGGAGATTTTCCACATGAAAACAGTGTTTGAGTTTTGAATATTGCAATCATCGAATAATCACAACAATAATCTGATCCAATTAGAACATGCATTTAATCTCTATTTTAAATCTCATAAAAGTAATTTTGTAATTTTCCAGTAAAGGAAAGAAGTAGGACAATCATAGAGAAAATCCGGTGTAAACACAGCAAAACCTTTTTGAGAGACATCAAATCAAACATCTTACCTCAGATCTGTTTAAAGTTACGTCACTGCAGCCTTTACGACACTACCACAAAATCTCCTGATTTTTTTGCTCCAGAGTCTAGAAACCTAATTTTACACAAACTACCTTCTCCTGCTGGTTAATTTTGCAGTAATTGTTAGATGAGACACTTCTGGGCATCTTTAGGATCTGGGACAATAATACAAACTTTAAATGTCACAGCAAGACACCTTGATTACTGGATAATTAACAACTTTAGAGAAGCTCTTGACTTTTTTTATTCTCCTGTTTACTGAGATCTTATGTGACACACAAGGAGTCTACAACCTTTCAAAATAAAAGCCTTTTTCACCCTCAATCTAGCAGAAAGATTTCATTTAGAGCCGCAAATGTTACACAACCTTTTGAGAAAAAAATACAACTTTGGTTGTTTTGATGAACATCTGCTATAGGAAATTTGTGGTCATTTTTAAAGAATCGCCTTTTTTTCCCATTTTTAGGTTTCAAAATAAAGAAAACCATGAATCATTTGCAAATATATGATAAATACAGTTTCTTCGGTTGGACATTGATGTTTGTGATCACTGTTACTGTTGTTATTTTGTTGTGAAAATTCAATGCAGAAATTATTCTATGAAAAAGAATATAAAAAAAACTGCTAAAATATGCATTAAGTACTGTATCTGTATTTTTTTTTACATATTTTTGATCCTGTATATTTCTAGCCAACCTAGAAATGTTTTTAAAAGAGTATAAGCTTTATTGTGGGCGTAATATTTGTGGGCTTCTGACTTTATGTAGTTATATAAGGTGAGAGTCTTACAACTTATTGCCAAAAAATAATTAAATGAGTTCTTGAGCACTTTCTATCATTTTTCTTACTTTACGATTATCTCAATAAAATAGATAAAATACTTATACTGTGAGAAACAAGTCAAAGGTCTTAGGGAGCTAAAAGATCCACGCAGCCTTCCTTCTGCCGGCAGCAACGCACCGATTCAGGAACTCAACATCCAGAAACATCCTGCCAGGAAACTCCTGCTCCTAATAGCTCAGTCTGGACGTGAAAATAGATCAGGCTGAAAACTCCCCACTCTGTGTCTTAAACTTACGTTTTAAGTAAAAACAACAGTTCTGCAAACTGTACAGGTTTTAGTATGTCCACGAAAACAGAGATATAAACTGTGTGTTGCACCGTAACTGCAAGCAGGAAGTAGCCTTTACCAAAAACAAATGTCGGGGCTGTCGACTCTTCCTGCTGACCTTCATCAGGGTTCCCTCCTTCACAAAAACCTGACAGTTCAGAAAAGAAAAAAAAAAAAAAAACCATGGTTAAATCAAACCAGGCACCCCTGGCAGCTCCTCTGATCCTGACAAACGCAGTGCATCTGCAGCCGTCCGGCCGTGTTATTTTAGGCCGGGCTGGCAGGGTATTCCCAGCTTGCTGATTGTGTAAAAGGCCAACAACAAGGGGTGGTGGAGGGCAGACAGGGTGGGTTGGCTGAAAAAGAAAGACTCAGACAGAAAACAATGCTCTTATCAGAGTCATACCCTGCCAGGATGAATTAGGTCCTGTGGGCTGTGAACGCTGTACGCTATGTTGATCAGATGCAACAGGTTCTCCTGAAAAACAGACAAAACAGCAGAGAGCGGGAGAGATGACAAGTCAAAATACGAGAGATGAAAGAGTCAG
This sequence comes from Poecilia latipinna, assembly GCF_001443285.1. NCBI lineage: Eukaryota > Metazoa > Chordata > Actinopteri > Cyprinodontiformes > Poeciliidae > Poecilia > Poecilia latipinna. Next base: position 109,627 of record NW_015114208.1, on the reverse strand, counting down.
GAGTTACGGTTGTCGCCACCTGAATCACAAGACAGGACACGTTTTGTTGACTTTGGATCGAATAGAAGGGTTTTTACTTGGAACGTATGAGTAGGGGGTGAGAAATGTCACCTTAGGAACTATAAGGCTGTGAATCACAGGAAAAACTTTAATCCAGATGCAATTTTAGATGCAGGATTTCATGTTAGGTTGTTTCACAAATTTGTGTTTTGTTTCAAACAGTGAAGCATAAATTACAGATGAGGTTAAGGGAATATACTCAGTTTTCTTTCTTTTGCTTTTACACAGTAACAAACGCTTAAGTTTGATACATTATACGCAGGAAATGCACATTTTTCTAGACTCTAGTGTCTTTTTATGGTCACAGTCAGACTCTAAGTATGGAGCTGATGGACATGAGAAGAAATTAATATTTAGGGAACACAAATAAGTTTTTACTGTCTGGAAAAACATATTTTTCCATATGTTTTATTTTTTTCCATATTAATTTGCCTCTGGTAAATGCATCAATTAAATAATATACTATTAGACTCAGTAGAAATCCTGCATGATTATGGAAAAACGTTTCCATAATCATTTTTATGTTTCTCATAAAAATGACACTGACTGGCTTATGAGTGAATCATCCAAACTTAGGTGTTTAACTTTTGTGTCATTTGTATTATATCAATAGCATTTAATCACTTATTGTTTCTCTCAAATATCAACAACATTATTCTGCTGCTTTCACATGACTGAGCATTTTGACCACAACATGAAGCAGGACACAGAAGAACCTCGGTGTAGGACACAAAACATGGACTCGATTCTGATTCTTCTGGTTTATCTTATTCATTTCAAAATGTTTCCACGTCTTTCTTCTGCTGTTTATTTGCTTTTTATTATTATTTAACATGAAGGCTCAGCTAAATCTGTGCTACTAAGTGTCACTTCTTTATTAAGGAATGAGGTAAAGCACTTAATTTCACTACAGCAAATCCTTATTGCTGTCTCTCAGAGGTTTATTTGGTACTCACCCCGTGTTTTAAGCTGTCATTGACTTGATCTGCAATGTCAGACATGATCGCTACTGCGGCTGTAAAAGATAAATAAAAGGGAGGATGATCAGTCTCAACAAATTCTCATAGCTGCTATAGGAAGCTTTGAAACTCTTTGTCTGCATGTGAACGGTGCAGTAAGTGAGGAGTCTGCATGTTTGGACTGAGACGTCTCCCTTATCGGTTCTGCAGCATCAGATAGTGTTGCAGCGGCTTGCCTCCTGGTGTATCACACACACATTGGTCTGCAGGCAGAAAGGAGCTGCAGTGGCTGTCTAGTGGGTCTCCACTCCAAACAAAGAAATCTTAATTGGCTCTCTCTTGGCCGTTCCTCCATGCCAAACGAGCACAAATGGGTTTGCAGTGAACACAAAGCCACACACGGAGTCATGTAAAGCTCCCTTGGCAGTGTGAGAGGGCGTGAACGGAGCGGCAGCTGGGTAGTTTTTGTTTGTGGTCTCGCCGCGTGCTTACTGTACCTTGGGTGTCTTCGTATTCCTTGGAATCGGGGGAAAGGTTATTCAGATAATCTGGGTGGAGAGGGAGAAAAGATTACTTTCAGAGTAAATTCACCAAACCATCATCTGTTATTGCTATGATAATATCTGTGTCAATGTGAATCAATTACTTTTTAATTTTTTTTTTTTTTTTTTTTAAATGACTCACCTGTGAGGAGCAGCCGATACTGAGCAACACGCACAATAACCTGCAGGAGCTGACGCTGAAGAGAAACTCTCTCCCCGGCTGGGTTCTGCTCCTAAAACAATAAACTACAGTTTAAAAGAGACACTTCAAAGGATTTAATTTTAATTTAATCAGAACCTATAACGTTTAAATGTTAGATTGTTGTTTTACATCGCCTTTGAAGTAATTACTAATACTTCCCTGAGTGGCCTTTCAGGCCAACTGAATGTTTTACTGAGAATAATGAATAAAACAACAAAAAACAAATGAAATCTTTATATTCACGTAAATTAATGGCATTATATTATGTTAAACGTATATTACATGTAAAAAAAAACATTATTTCAGGATTTATAGCCATTTTATATGTAGAATTATTTGTATCTGAAAATCAAACCCATCAGAGGTTACAGGATTAAGAGTGCCACGCATTTTAATATAATTATAGACATAGTTTATTTACTACATGTATAACAATTTATATAAGTGAGTGTAAGGAAATTGCTTAGAACACAGTTTCATTTAAGGTTCAGTCCACGCCTTTGCAGTAAGGATACATTTGTTTGTGTAATATTTGCCTCAGCATTCAGCAGCTTTGTGTTTTTGAGCCCCAAACAGCAGCTTGAAAAAAATCAATCAGATTTAGACCAGCCCAGGTGTGGAGGGGGGAAACATTTTACCACCAGTTTCACATTTAAAGGGCAAACAAAACAGCCGCTGGCATTAATAAACAAAGCGTTCAAGGGAATCAAAGGACATTTTCAATGTCCAGGCGCTTAAATCTGACAGAAAACTGCAGAGCTCTGCAAAGACTTGACGCCAGCTCTCTCCTCGGTGGTCGATAAAACGTAGAGAGAACCTTTAAAACTCCTGTGTTCATAAACGAGACACACTCAGGCCCACTGGACATCCATCCACAATCCAGCTACGTTATTGCAAAGGACAGGGATAGTTTGTATTATTAGCCCCTCAGGGGGATTAACAACCTCAGCATTGATCTGCAACAGAGGCTGAAGTTACATCAAGAATACTTTATTGCTTTAAGTAGTGAACAGATGCTGCAGTTTTTAAATATCTCAAGCTCTGTTTCATAAACTAAACAGAGATTAAGCAAAGAAAATACGAAAGGAAGTGACCCTGTAATGAGAAAATACATTCCTGGCTGTGCTTTTTGTGCTACACCAGGAGGTAATACTGTATGAAAAAGACTAAGTTCAGATTTTATGAACCCCAAACATTTGAAATGCAAAATTACAAGCAAAGATTGTACATTTTGAATGAGAGAAACAGCAGGTCTTACCTCATATTTCTGAACTACGGCTGCAAACGCAGGTGAAGTTCTGCAGCCGTCCTCCAGTAAACTAATGCTTCGATCATAGTGGCCGATGTAAGTGGTGAAGACCAAAAACTCTGCTTTCCTGGACAGGAAAATGTCAGCAATCCTTTGGCTGTCCTCCCTGAATGGAAAGAAACCAAAGGTAGAACGAAACAGAGGAAGCAGCAGCGTCCAAGAGTCTGCTGAGGTGAGATCATGGAAGAGGATATTTTCTCACTGATAGTGTGATGCATTTGGTTATTGAAAAGCAACAAGAATTTACGAGCCGGTTGTAAACTGAAAAAAAAAAAATCAGTAAATGTAGCACACCTAAGTGCTAATGAATAACAATTTGAAAGCTTTTACTGAACAAAGAGGAGTCTGGGTTAGTTTTTGTTTTTAAGCTCAGAGGTGTATGAAGTTAATCAAAATAGGTTTTCTGTGACGTATGAAGCTATGAGAGAGAGCAAGGCTTTATAGATAACGGGAAGGCTAACTGCAGTACAATAAATATGTCTAGTTTTATCTATTTGAGCTTTAAGCTTTGAAACGCAGAGCTGAAAATGTCAGCAACTTTTTTAAGATCTCAGTTCCTGTAAGGCTCTATGTTATCTACAATATTCAAAACTGAGGTTTCAGTAATTGTAATAATTGCTAATATCATTTAAAATGTTATGTTTGGTTCAAATAATAGTTCACTCCTACAAAAACATATAAAAATGAACACACGCAGCAGGAAAGTTAAGAAAATACTTTGAATGCTGTTCAAATTTAGACTAAAATAGCTCCTGGCAAATCAAGACTTTACAAAAACTGGAAATCGGAAATTGGCCCCATAATTTTGATCGGCGCATCTCGTTTTGCTTATATGTCAGCCAGTTTTTTGGGGGGTTTTTTGTATGAAAGTGTCGTTGGATGCCTGACGACTCACCAGTGTCCGATTCGACTCTCCAGCTCGGTGAGGATTTTGCTGTGCAGCACGTAGACGTCGGGCAGCTCATTGAGAATCTCTCTGAGTCTCTCATCGTCCATCGCAGGCTGCCCGTCATCCCCGACTGCAGACCCCACAGCTTTCCGAAAGTCCTATCGCAGTGGCAGAAGTGGAGGGCTTCGTTTAATAATTGAAAAAATCTGGCATGGTGCAAGTACTTTTCTTCTGCACGGTGCACAGTGTATATTGGACGAGTTTTATAAAAACAATAAAGCCACTTCACTCACTTTCTGAAGCAACCTGAGGGCCTTCACATGTCTAAACACCAAAATAAAAACATTATTTAGTCAGGATTCATATGGGAGCATGATTATTTTTAACAGGCAGACAAACATGAAATGAGATATTTACACTTACAATCGCTCTGTATCCACCAGCTCTTTAACGATGTAAAAGGCTCTGGATCGACCATCGGGCTGTAAATAGTCATATAATTAAGTTTTAATTGGCCCAGCATTACAAGTTATTCACTCATTTTGGCTGAGGTTCAACAAATGTACAGCAACTGTCTCCCCTCTTCACAGCATCTCAAAGCGGTGCTTAAATTCCTAATAACTGGGACAATCTTCAAGAAGCCCATTATCCTCCATTAATCTGCCTCTAAATCTTGATTTATGAGACCCTTTGTGCAATAAAAGGAGGTGAAGCACAATCAATCCACTTTTTGCTGTTGTGTTCTTCTAATTTCCTTTCCAATATCAGACACCGGGCTACTCAAAATAATTAGATAAATAAATAAAATTTTAAATAAGAACATCCTTAGGTAGTAATTGGGAGGTTATAGTCAAAATAATTTGGTTTTCCCAGACTCAATGCTGGTGGGAGCCAACCTGTAGGTCATAGTTGACGTCTGTCCCCACGTCTTCCTCCTCGGAGGTGCGTCCTTGGTCTTCGTCCCCCACCGTCTCTCCCCGACCGTCACTCGTAGCACCGGCAGCCACCGAACAGACGTTGTAGGCTTCTGTGTAGGCACTGAGGAAAAAGACAAGAAGACATGAGGATATGTAGGAAGAGCCACATGAAAAAATGGACTTCCTGTCCAGACTGGGCATTAACGTGTCCTGGCTTGGTTAGATGCAGATGGACAGTTTTAAGCAGATTATTCAGATCTTTTGCTGAAATCCGTCCCGAATGATTAGATGTCAATTACAACTTAAGATGCAAACAAATATGTAAGTCTACAGATTTCCCATCAGAAATAAAGTCGTCCTGAATTATTTACTTGTTTTGTTTTTCTCTACAAAAATCTTGAGAAGTCAATTTATGACGTGCAATATTTCAAGAAAGGATTCAAATCCTTTAATTTTGCTCTATTCTGTCATGTAACAACTGCAGATCTCAGTATATCTTATCAGGATTTTATGTGATAAAACTGCTTCACTGTGATCCCCCCAAATAAAATCCAGCACAACCACCTAATTGTTAACCAGAGTTAACTTGTGTGTGATTTAATTTCATTAAACCTAAACAGAGAAGAAGTCAAATATTGACTTATGGCTCTTTGAAGAGAACCGAATCACCTTGATTTGTTCATATGCCGTTAAACTTATAAATTTTTTCCAAGAAAAAGTAATTAAATCTCTATCCCATGTAGTTTTTATATGTTCTATGTGCATTAATAACATTTTTGCGCTGTTNTTNATATAGAAACAAAATAAAAATGATGATTTAACAAAAAGAATAGCAGATAAGTTGCTTTGACAGAAGAAAAATTCCTCTTCTGCATTAACAAATATGAAAATTAAGGTAATGCATTAACGATAAGCAAAACTCATTGATAAACATTAACCGATGAGAAACAAGCAGAAGAAACTAAAAAGAACAGACCGCACCATCACCATCTTATAAGCCAAGAAATGGCTAAAGGGAAACAAGTTTTCACTACAAAATAATTTTAATTTCTATATAGTTTTGAGAAATGATCAATAACTTTTAGACTAGTAGAACTGTGAGATGTTGAGGATAATCAAGGAGGGGATAAAAACAATATAACTCATTCGTATAAGTAATTGTATTAAGTTTAGCTGGTTTTTTTCCTCATTAAAATTAGTGAAGAAACTAAGCATTCCCAATAAAAGTTTTCATTAATACCTAACATCTACAGCAAGAAGAATATCAGTTCTGTTGCTCTATTAAACCCACTGGTATCGCCCTGTTGAGACCTTCATTCTCTACAAACACAGATTTTACATCTGTCTGTGCAATTAGATGCTTTTAATGTACGCCTCTCTCTGTTCTCAGACATTTAGTCATCTGGGAATAAATCATGTGAATTTAATTTAAACATCAAATTTTAATTTACAGTCCTTCAAAATCTCCCACATTGAATTATCACTATAATAAGCATATTTAGTTTAGACAATGTGAATAAATAAAAGATTGAAGGATTGTAAAAAGCAATAAACTGGTTCAGAAAACCCTCCAGTGACAACCGCTGCCAACCAGAGACACATGTTGGTACTTTATGCTGCTTGCTTTCCTTCTGCAGTGAAACCAAAATGAATATGCTAATGGCTGTAGCACAGTGGGGAATGTAAGCAATGCAAATAAAACCGGGCTTTTAACTTACAGTGGTGTAACGTTGTGTTCCTCCGAACGGATATCCGCCTTGCCAACCCTCCTGCCATGTTTTATCCCCAGTGCTGTTGGATTTAACCCCACTGAGATGCAAATTAGCTCCATACGATTCACATATGTGAGCCGTTTGGCTCTCTGCGTCACACACATTACAGCCTGCATGGCCCATTACTGCTTACTGGAACAAACTTTGAATGAGACACCAGGGGGATGGAGTTAGGGAACTACAACACATGAACACTTTCTATATTAAGGTTTTATATCACTCCCATAGAAACCGCTACTACTCCTCACTCCATTGCTACAACTGAAAAAGCTCCAGGAGGAAGCTGTTCAGATACAAATCACATAAGGAGATAAAAAAATAATGGTGCAACTTCTCCTTAGGCTAAGTTTTACCCAGTGAATCAGACATGGCTGCCAATGGTTTTTAAACTAAGTAATAATGAACTAATATGGTTTCTGCAGGCTAAACCATGCTTCAGTCCAACCGGTTTTTACGGTTCAGCAGAGGCTCAAACAGACTTAAGATATTTTACAGTGAAGTGTTTAAAGTCAACGCTGGATCAGTTCACCATCCGATTAAAAAGAGACCATTCTTCATATAAATGAAGTATCCACAAACATGCATAAAAAGACATGCAGCCATCTTTGATCGCTGCCTGAGATGAAATCAGATTTAATTCCTTTAGTTGAGCTGGAGTCACCCAGATTATTTGTATTTGCTAAATACGAGGAGAGGGGAATAAACTCTAGGTAATTTTATTTTAATACACAGAAAACAACCACAATTAATCAACAAATGTTATAACTCGGTTATCAAAAGACTGAATTTGAATATACAGGCAAAAGTAAAACAGCAGATTGTACCTCAGGTCAACCAGAGGACAATGGATATCAAACCTCCCTCTAACTCAGAAAAAAGTAAAGCTGATTAAAAAGTAATTTCACCTTTTACTGCAAGAGTCTCCAGGGATTTGGACACAACATGCTATCTGAAAGGTTTGTCACTGAAACAGCAATCCCTACATGCTGCAATAACCCACCAAAAGAGGCAGGATCACAAAAAACAGGTAAGGCAACTCAAGCTTGTCATGGACATCTATTGCCAAAGACCCTTTTGATAGTTTAACTACAAATGTCATGATTGGTGCATGGAAAATGGTGTGTTGTGTGCTCCAAAGGAAAGTAGCAAAGGAAAGTTACACCAGTATAAATATGAATAAATTGTTTAAGTATATAGATCACTAAGAAGGACTAAGTATCTCTATTTGTAAAGGGGGTCAAGTGTTTCTAATGCATTCTAATTAACTACTTAATATTTTGTCTAGGCTGTTTTAATTTCTGCTTTTGTGCTGAATTTTAACGGTTTTGGACCTTTTTATTATTGGTACTCTATTTGATTGATATATGGTAACTGTGCTGTTGGAGAAAAAAACAGCTTGAGATAATCTGAGGTTTATGATTTTGTGCATTATTCAACTGGAAGTAGACACCAGTAGGTGGTGCATTTAAATGATGCTCAAATTGTACTACATAGCTAAAACTTTGCCAAGAAAATAATAGCTACTTTTGCCTGTGTGCTTTGAGTTTCAACGTGTCATGGATTCAGAGGTGGCATTTCAGATACCTTGGTTGTACTGAGTAATTATTTGAGTTACTCACAGCTTTCTAATTTCTCATACTCTCCTGCCCATTTTCTTTTGACCTCCACCATCAATTTGTATGGTCATGTCTTCATATTGTATGCTCTGCAGATTGGAATGGTACAGATTACAACTTGCAATGTCTTTGATTGGTAGTTTGGGTTCTTATTTGATTTAGTAGATGTAGTAACCAAATGCAAACAGCAGGGGGAGACTAGAGTAAGTGAGCAATAGTAAAAAGCCTGAGCAGAGAAAAGAACACATCCATGGCTCAAAAATGCTTGCCTTTGCTTTTCAGGTATCAGTTTACAACTTACCTACTATTGGGAGTTGATTTATTAACTATTAGAAATCTCACGAACACGTTTAGTCACAAACTGTATTTACATTTGTTTTTGTTACGGTTTAGCCACAGTTAGCCGTAGGGCTGTAGTGATACAATAATCTCACGATACGATACACGACATTCTGCTCACGATATGATATATATTGCGATATTCAGCAAACGATACAATTCAATACACTTTTGCAATTTTCTGAAAGATTTTAGAGGGACAGAGTGATTTTGGTTACATTTTGTGACTGGAGTTGGATTTAATTAATTTAATTAATTACTGAAAACTGATTAAAAGCACCAACTACACAATACCTGGCTCTGGTTGGACATGGACACAGACTTAAAGTCAACAGCTGGACAAAATTAATCAAAGAAGTGGTGAGAAAACATGTTTCTTTTCCTTGAAACAGTACAAACTGTAGCTTACATGCATTTGTAAAGTAAATAAAGTGCACCAAGCACCCTGCTCTGAATAGTTTGATACCTTTTTAACCTTGACACTTAACATCTGAAGGAATCACTCTAAGCCTGATGACCTAATCACTCTCCTGGCGAAGCAAGCAGTGAGTGAGCAAGGTGACAGTTGGATGTTACAATACTTGCGGATGAATATCGATTTTTTTCTAGGAAAGAAAATATCAATATATATCGCAAAATCAATATTATTACACAGCCCTAGTTAGCCGGTAGCTCACCGCTGCCGATGCTAACCAACGTATAGTGTGCTAGCTTTTAGACGGCCTTTTCTCATGAGGTTAGAAATGTTGCCTATATGTTCTGAAATAAATTAATGCACTCTTGAGCAAGCATATTTGGGGGTTTTGGAATATGAGAAATCTGATTTATTACAATTTATCTTGTATTTGTGATTTGTTGCTGACGTATTTGTCCTCTACGGTTCTAAGATTGGACTGGTGTTTTAAGTTTGGACCCATCATTCTGTATGTATTTAAATTGCAATAAGTCAGGACATACACACCTGAGCAGATGAAAGAATGTGTCTGTGGCTTATTCAGGGCTTTTACATATGCAGGTTGTTATTATATCAGTGTAGTAAAAATATATAAAACACGGTAACTGATTTCAAATTACATATCGGCATATTTATAAATAAAATTTATTACAATTTCTATGCCGATATTGTACTGTTTTGTTGCACATACGCAATAAGAGACTGTGAACACAAAGAGGGAAGCTCTGCAGACACCATCTGCTCTCTACAGAGCACCTTGAGATTGTATCTCTGCCTGATGTAGCTGCCTGGCTGGAGAAGAGCAATGAGTCCAAACTGCTCCGATTATTATTCATCCTGAGAGGTCTGTATGATATGGGCAAAACAGGCAGGAATGCAGAGGGGGATGGGCACACATCAACACAGCATACTCGATTATAAAAACAAATAACACCAAATTAAAGAGACAAGAAGCTTTAAAAATCAGTGAGCCAACATTTCTTACTGAAACCGGGACATGAAAAGACCACCCCTACAACGGCATTGTTTAGTCTCCCTCCAAACATGTCCTAACAACACATCGGCACACACAGCCAGAGCCGGAGTTCATTAAGGCCATCACCATCTGGGTATGTTGCTTTCCTCAGTTTTTAACTAAAATGTCCATACAAAACTTGTGGGATTCCAATCAAAAATGATGCAATATCTTTGTGGTGCCAGCAGGAGGCAATAATGTTGACAATAAGGATGTCACAAATCAAAAGAAGAAGATCCTAAATGTGGCTACGCCAAAGCTAGACTAAAGATTCTTTCATGCTATAGCACTTTTTTTCTTTCAAGTTATTGACTTCTTGAAGTTTAGTGGAAGCAGTCAAAACAAAATTAGACAAAAGTAGAAACACATTACTGTTGTGGTTTTTTGCACAGATTGTGGAATTGGGAAATGTAAAGTGACCAATTAAACTTTACTCTGCAAAACATTTTACTTTTTACTTCATCAAAAAAAAGAAGAAACCTTAACTTTGTAAGTCATGTATGAACTATGGAGACTACTCTGGTCAGCAGAGGTCTGCTTAAGTGAGCCAGCATTAGTTGCTCCTCAGCACTGAAACAAACTCATTGGAAACCTGATATGTGCACAACCAGCTAGCTCCTTTTAATTGGAGTGAAAATAAAATTGTTTACTGTGGCATTTGATTTACGAATCACACAAATGAACTATTTCCCCAGACACTGATGAGCGATTGAAGCATAGAATTAAAGGCTGTCTGCCCCACTGTAATGGACCAAACAAATCTCTGGACAGTAATTTTTAATTTTTTTAATCTGTAAAATTGCATATAAACATTTCTTACTTTTTATCCAATGCTTTTACATATTAAGCTTTCTTAATATATTTCCTTTCATTTTCATGAAATTAATGGAGTTACCTTGAATTACCTTGTGTATGAATGGTATTATGAAAAGACACTTGCCTATCAAAATGAAACCTATTACTAAAATAAAGCTCTCTAAATTTAGCGGTACTTTTGAAATGCTTATTTATTTAGAAGAGATTAAATAAGAAACTGATATTAGCTGCTTAATAAATAAGGTTTCATTTGGCTGCTTAACAGACAGGCCACACAGACTTGCCCATTTTAAAATACCAGTACATTAGTAGACATGATGAGTGGTGCAGGTGAGTGTGATAAGAATTGCTAAATGTTAAAGGAACGGACAAATAACTGTCATAGTCACTTCACCTTGATGAAACAGATTTGTTTTCCAGCTAATGGGAGAGCAAAAAACAAAGGACATTTCTGCCATATTAAAGCAAATCTGATTTCAGTCCTAATTCAGTCAACCTTGTTTACATACCTTTCAGTTTCCTCTTCAGGTAAATGTGTTTTTGTCTCAAATCCTGGAAGGCTCTTCATGTCGACATAACCGTCTGTTTCATTTGTTGAAGACAAAACTCGACCAGGACGATCAAAGAAGTTTGCGAGTGGCATCTGTCGAACTGGCCTCCACTGTGGCACCTGAACATTCTCATAATCTGAGCTGAGCGGAGGGACGTTCTCATAATCTGAGGTATCAGTGTTGGGGAAGGAGATAGAGCGGGGCTTGGTGAAAGGAAGAGGTGCAAAAGGCACTCGGGAGCGGTCCTCGAAGGACTCCACTCGGACAACGCTCCTGTTGAGGAAGGCCACAGAGTTCCCTTTCCTTTTACTCTCTTTGTGGAACAAAAAGTGGGATGAAGACTCAGGTGAACCCTGAGGCTTGTTTGCCTGACGTAAATTTAGTTGTGGAGAACCACTCATGCTCTGCCGATCTAACTCCAACAGTCTGTTGTGTGAACAATGGCTGGACTCAGGCGAGGATTTCAAAGAGGAAGACTTGGCATCTGTTCCAGACTTATGTTCTGTTTTCAACCCAAATTTAAGTAGAAAGCGCTTAATGGAGGATTTCTTTTTCCTGTTCTTCTCTGAAAATTCTTCTCTAGTAAGAAGAGAGGGGGAACTCTTCGTGATAGGCTTTTTGGTGATATAGGCCAACTCAAAGGGAGGGGGGATATCCATCAAAGAAGTAGGTGTGGACAGGGCACTAGATGAGAGAGGTGAGCACCTGGAGAAGTTCTCAGATGAGGAAGCCCCATCTCTATGTCTGTAGGAGTCATCCTTGTAGATACATAGAGGTGTGTTGTGTCCCTCCATAGACAGGGAGCGAGGGTACAGAGACAAATATTTGGGTTTGGAATAGCTTTTGTGTCGTGTTGAATTTAACACTGGGCTGCTGCTCAGTGCAGGTTGTCCTAGTCCACTAATGTAGGTCTTATGGAGAAATTGTACTCCCCGATCCCCCACAGTAGTGGAAATATAATTTGACAAAGAGTGTGTTCTAATACCAGCAGTCTTGCTATCCAAAAGAAAACCACTTTCGGTGCATGAACTTTGCCCTGGTTCCTCATAAACATGCTCATCTGTAATGTTGAGCTCCATGTCACTGGTCTCATCCAGAAAGGGCACGATGTGACCCTCCAAATCCTCGTCATCTTTGAAGACTTCAGAGTCATTTGGAGATAGCAGCTGGCTCTCAGAGAAAGAAGACGTCAGTGAGGTGTTTGTGTCTGTTGGCACTGAGATGGCAACCTGTCTAAACCATGGCTGGCAGTCCAAGTGGTTCAACAAGTCCTCCATTTCATTAGCCTTGTCATTGCTGCCATACTCAATACCTTTATCAGTGTTCATACAGTCCACTAAATGTCCATTCTCAGGTGTTTCATTGTATTTTCCAGCTGGTACTCCAGTTCTTTTTACAGAGGTAATGCCACTTTCTGAGAGCGTAGCTGTCATGTTAATAATATCCTCTGAACAGATGTAAAAAGGCTCAGTTGCTTCAGAACAAACTTGTTGGTGGATTTTAGGAATGTAGTCATACAAACTAACCTCCTGCTGATTTTCACCCTTTCCATTAATTTGATGGCCACACATCAACTTCAGGCTATCACAACACCAATTTGGATCTGGCTCTTTCTCTCTTCCATGAGTGTCCATTATTCTGTCCTTAAGAAATAGTCCATTTTCATCAGAAGAAGACTTTGATGAATCATCTGCAGTGCTTCTGTCTCCATTTGTTTGAAGTTGCTCCTGCTTCACGACGGAGTGGCAAAACAATCTGTCTTCAGCACCAGCAGAAATGTCTCCCATTGAGAGGCCGTCCACGTCAGCCAGTGCCTCACCTCCATCACAACCTTCAGCATCCATGTCGTCTGTGTCCGTGATCTCCTCTGCCTCCTTGGAGTCAGCTGTGAGTCTGTCGTCACTAACCCATAGCGTTTTCAGGGAGTCCCCTTCTTCTGTAAGGGCACCGTCTGTTAATCTGCAATCATCCATGTTCTTACTTTCATCTTCCTCCTTTTCCGCTTCTGTGCCTCCACTGTCCACCGTCCCCTTTGATATAGTTTCTAAATCTCTTTTGTCGAATTTGAGGCTACTGAGATTTAAGTGTTTCTTCCCAGATGATGTGTTCATGATAACTTTGTTCAGGCCATTCTGCTTCACAGTTGTTTCGTCACCCCTTGCATCAGTAGATTGTGCACTGCCATTACTGAACCCTCCTTGGTTGCCATTTATCAGCACTTTGACTTTAGGTTTTGGGGCTACAGAAGGTTTAGGACCCCTGGATGCAGAAGTAAGAGGGGAAAGCAGCTTCAGGTTGGCGTGACAAACAAATCTTGGCGTTGGAACCGCTGAAGGTTGGGTGCAGTCTAAAAGAACAACAGGAAAAGGAAACTGTAAGATTATTGACTTTAAAATAGCTTACAGGGTCATTTGTGTGGCGTTCCTGTGACCTGAAATGGCTCAGCAACTCACAAAGACATAGAAGTAAATGGTGTGTGGTCAGAGTCAGACCAGTGAGATCACAGTAAAACACTTTCTCGACAAAATCTGTAAAACTAACTAATTTCCTGCTGGCAATCTGCTATGTTAACCACCCAGGGTAGTAAAAGGAGTTTTGCCATACCAGAAAGCCAACAATGTTTTGCAAAAGTATCGCATGTGTAATGACCCGAAAACAACCCACATTTTCAGTCTCAAATACGTGCTAGCTAAATTTAGGCTGCCAAAGATTGTCAACAGAGCAGTCTTAATATGGTTGAGATTTCTGTTATAAAAACAACAAAGGCCTCTCGCACACACAGAACCAAACAAATGTACTTTCTACAAACTGCTTCAATATTTGCTTAACCTGAATCCTTTGTTAATGCCGTTAGGACATATGCCAATTAATTTTAGCTAAACATTGTACCCAAGTTTGTTGGGCTGGAGTGGAAGGACCTCCTTCAATTTTCACATAACACCATTTTTAAATGAAACATCCGTATCATAGTACTCATAGTAAAATAATGCTGTAAAGTAATGCTTAGGCTCCTTCAACTCAACGCACGACAAACAGAAGTGGATACATGAATGGATGGACGGATAGAGTTGGCTCTCTGACCATAAAAACCCAAACTCTTCTAAGACTTTGATTTTGCTGTGTCTGCAGAAGCAGACACAACATTAGCTCTGATTATCACTGGAGGTGCTTATGAGGAATAAAATACCATATTTGACCAAGGACTAATTTTGTAGAGTAACCCAAACTAGACTGTTTTTCATCCAGCATTTTTGGAAAAGAATGTCCATCTTAATCTTAATGGACCACTAAAAAAGAAAAGCAAAATTGTGCCAACACCTGGTTTCCTTGGTCAGTCTTTGTCAATAAGATGGCTAATTCCCAAAACTACAGTGGACTTGTTGAAATCTGGTGCTATAGAAAGGCGATAACGCACTGGTAATGAGTAATGCATGCTTTGACACAGTTCCAAAAGAATACAAAGAGGTCCGAGGGATTTCCCTGACTCGCTTCCTGTGATTCAAGCCAAAGAGACCCCTGTCAGGAGGCCTTTAGCTTTAAGAACAATACATGAAACAATAGATAAAACCATTATGAACCAAAATATGTCTTTTATGGATCTTGTAAGTCAACTGTACCCCAAAACTTTCAAAATAACAAAACAGTTATTTTACTGAAACTATAAACTTAATCAAATATTGTGATACTATACTTTTTAAATTTTACATCATTGATATTCAGGGTTTTAGAAATGTGCTGCTTTTTATACAGTAGTAGCAGTCTATTTGAGTTTTAATCGTAACAGTTGTTATAATCAGACGCAAAGCAGACGCTTTACCTTTAACAGCACAATTATGTCTTATTGAAGAAAAATGTTCTTTTCCTGGTGTTTGATTCCGAGTTCAATAACAAATGCAAAAAGTGAAAATATTACAACATAGAACAACTAATATTTTTCTCTGATCTTTAGAAAATGTAGTCAAATGTCGGGATGGAAACTGATGGGAACTGTTAACCGAAAACAAACGGGGGAAAAAAATCATCTCACCTGTGTTCATTTTTGCGCGGCGACCACCTCCAACATCCCGTCCGCAAAAGCAGACGCAGCGCAGGACACTTTGCAAACGACTGGCAGCGGATCCCGGCAGTAAACTCCGCTGAAATGTCCGCACAGACGCTGAGTGACTGCGCCTGTTTCTCACCGCTGGCTCCGTCTCCCTTCCTGCTCAGCTGATCCCCCGCGCGTCCTACAGCGCGCAGGACGCGACTGGAAACCAAATGTGGGGACTCGATCTGATAACACACACCACCGCTGACATCCCTCTGCAGACACACAGACGCTGCAGGTCCGGACAAGTACCGAGACAACCGAGAACCGTAACATCGGCGCAAACCCCGGGCTGATAAGTTGTTTGTCTTATGTGCGCTCTTTGGTACATGGTGCGGAGGTAAGAGGGCAACAGTCTACGCTGCAGATGATGGGACGCTTTTATGACGTAAAAGCTGTATAATAATCCTATTAGGAAAAATGACCCCAATTCATAATAACATCTGACTGTATTAACCTTTCACGAAAATCCACCGTGCAGCATGGAGAAATGAAACAACTGTAATCCAGAGAGTTTGTCGTCAGTCTAACAACACGTTGATTATTAATGGCGCAAAAATGAAACAAACAGTTGAATCTATTAAACTCAGATTTTCATACATTTGTCTGGATTTTATGCACTATTTATTTCTGCAAAGAATTTATATTGAACAACTGAAACAGAGTAAATAAATTTCTAATTTCAAAATATACTTTACTTCTTAAAACTATTTAAATTCTAATTATTTCCTAAAATAATTTTACTCAAAATTGATTTAATCTCTGAAACTAGTTTATGTCTAATTTATGCTGATTTAAATATTAGACGTAAAATACAATACGTGTCTATTTCTGTTTTAGAAATTACCTTAAGTGAAGAACATCTGCAGCATCATCACTATCCAGAGATGGTCCCACGTTTGAGGGGCCTGTAATCTTACCAACATTTACATATGGGCCCCTTATTAGTGGAAAATAGGCCCCATTGGGACTGTTAGCGCTCAGTTGGCTATGTAGGGTTGGTGTGAGTCTCTTGATTAAAAACTAGTCCATATGGATCCAAAACAGGTTTCACAAAATGAGATTAATTTGTTGATATGCCTCCTATCTACATAGACTGTTCAGCTGGTTTTGATGAAATTGTCTGTATTTAAAGGCTCCCTTCTTAAAATGCATCCAGAAAGCATTCACCTTTTCCTCTCCACATTTTGTTATATTACAGATTTATTCCATTGTATTAAATGATTCCTTTATGACAAATACCCCATTATTACAATGTGGAAAAATATTTTAGATTTTTGCATATTTCCTAAAAAATAGAAAAGCAAAAAAAAAAAAAAATCACATTTACATAAGTATTCACAACCTTTGTCATGAAGCCCAAAATTTAGCTATGTCCCTCATCCTTGAGAAATTTCTACAAATTAAATGAAGTGCTGGGAAACTTCAGGGAAGAGAAGCTCAGCTAGCCAAGTTTGGTGTTAGCATTAGCATTTTTGCTAAAGTAGTTACAGCTGGATTCAAGCTTAAATCCGCTCTAATAAGTTGGAATTGTACACTTTATTCCTGAAAGCCAAGATGATACTTGATTAAAAATATTAAATACATGCTATAATCCGGGTAATGTTCATGTGATGAGAGCTAAACTACTAACCAGTTGAACACCAATAACAATTCAAGTCTCTTACAAATAAAAGTTTATTAACAATGAATCTATTTTTGCATTCTCTTTTTACAGCTTCAAAAATAGTCAATTCTGACCATTAGCTAAAGCTTATGCTTAAAGTCAAACTTGGTAGCAAGCTGAGCTTTTAAAGCTTGAGAGCGTTCGTTGTCAGTAAATGCATATCTAGTGGTGCTTTTCAGGAAGAGGTTTAAGGTTGTAAAACTTTATTAGTATAGTAACATTTTATTTTCTCATGATAAACTTTTTTTTTTCTTTTCTAACATGGGAACAAACTAAATAAAGACAATTATTTTAATAGTTAGCTAGTCTTACTGTGTCACTACAAATTAAAAATGTGACTGATCTATTTGTCGCATGTTAATTAAACATTTTAGTTGTTAAATGTACATAATTTCTACTCTGAAGTGTTGGATAAGATCTACCCAGCGCCTTGTCGCATCAGTTTTATTGACTGGATTCTAGCTATTTGTTTTAACAGAGTGGCTGTGGTAAATAATAGTTCTCATGGAAGTATCCTGAAGCTGGAATAAAGCCCCCCACACTGATAAACCAGCCTTGTTCCCACTGCACACCCATCTGTCTGTTTGATTGCTGCACAACAGGCTCTTTTTTTTTATTACAAAACAGGAAACTGCTCTCCCTGTTTCCTGCTCAGCCCAGCTCCACATCCTTAGCAGCCCATGGACACTATTTAACCGTACATTCACTGTGACTCACCAGCGCTGAAGTAAAGACAAAAAAAAAAACTGAACTGTGGTCAGCTGGTGAAGATTTATTACACTAAAAACATGTGTGTAGTGGACCACCGCAAACAAACAACTGCATTAATAAGGGCGGTGACTGTGAGGCTGATCGGTGCAGCTGCAGAGGGGAAAAACAGCTGCCGTGTACTACAGGTTGTTTTAAGCCGTGTATCGCATGAAACTATTTCATATTTGGGTCCATTTGTTTTCGGAGAGGGCTTGACCTCATTTGTAAAAGTGCTCCATTTTTACATTAAAATGGATGAGGATGGCTGCATGTTTCAGATACAAATTTCTCAAAGGGAGGCTCAGAAAACCCGCAAGTCTGCGGTCAGAACCACAGTTCATTCATTTAATCCCTATTTGATAATGCAATTTCACAGTTTCTGAACAGCCTCTTCGCTCCCAGCTTCAGAGTTATGCAGCAATCATTTTCACATAATGTGAAGTGCTGTAGATCTTAAGGAAAGTGCTGTAGATACCTCTGTAGTTGCTCCAGTTTTTGAATAGGAGTACATCGCTCAGCAGACACATTTATATAAAAAATCAGACACTTGGGCGACTGGGACTGTAAGTGCAATACATCTGAAGCTTTGCTGCACACTGAGGCTTTCCCCTTCAATAGCAGAAAAATGATTAATGCATCACACTTAAAGGGCAAAAGTCAATCCCTCTCTACATCAGGCAGTCGGGCCGTGGCTGCTGGCATATGATTGTCATTCGTTGATAGGCTCCTTGGTACAATAGCTCAGTATGATTTGTTTTTGAAAGTCCTTATAGATTCAAATAAGAAACTTAAACTTTATGGCTAATTTTAGTCAAATGCACCATAAATGTGCCGTGACTAAGTGGGTGTTCAGCTCATTAACAAACATTATGTGGTTGCACCTCTGGCCTCGTTTTTGTTGGTGCAATTATTGTGTTTTCATCTTGAGTCAATAAAGGGGAGGATGATAAATTGTGCTCCGCGGCCCCAACCAGCACCAACAGATCCTCTGAGAACATCGAGAAGCTCGAATTTATTTTGTCTTGGATGAGCAGCAGCTCTCGCATGCAGACTTACGATCATAACGCTTAGATAAGATACAGGTTGTATTATATTGTTGCAGTGAAATATCATGTAATTGTCAGGATTAGAACAAACCACAGCATTTCAGCATCGTGCGCTTCTATATGATGCAGGAGGGGCGGGGATACCATATTTTATTTTCTTCATTCATAAAAAGTGAAGCCCAAACATTGCGTGTAAGCAGATTAATAAAACGGATTATAGTGGAGTTGTACGTTAAAGTTCAGGTGCCCAAAGCAGAAAAGGTCAGCACCACACATGAATCCAGTTTATTGTTGAATGTATGTACAACAAAGTTTTTTCATGCTAAGCTTAATCTGCATTTGCACAAATCCATGTGGGACTCGGGCATAAACAGAATCATATCCTCTACATACAAGGTAACAAAGGACCTTCTCCACGTTAACTCTTTAAAAGCTTTACCACAAAAATATCTTATTTGGGTTTTGTATACGTGTTCATGGTTTGTTTTTGACATTTTATTTGAAAACAGTGGCTAAAAAAATGCCCAATAAGGCATCAGTTTTACGTTTTATGCTCTGCCACAGCTTGTCAGTTAGATTCACCAGTAGGTCTGAACTTTGACTGGACCATTCTAATGTGTGAATACATTGCATCACACAGGCTGTGTGATTACGGTAGCTTTTCTGCTGCAGCTTCTAATAGGTTTTCTTCCACTTTTGTCCTTTATTTAGCTCAATTCGACTTCTTAACTTGGTTAGCTTTCCTGTTCAGACTGAAGAAAAGCATCTTCGCAGCATGATGCTGCCACCACCATGTCTCACAGTGAGGAAGGTGTGTTCATGGTGAAGTTTTAGTTTTCCATCAAACAGCATTTTAAGCATCTTTGAGTGTCCCAAAAAGCCACTGTATAATTCTGTGTAGAAATATTTTGCATCTGGCCCAGATCTTTCCATTCGGGTCTCAAACCACAGATCAAGTAGCCAAAATGAGGAGTGTGTCAGTGGATATTGCAAATTCACTGTGTTTACCCTTAACAGGTAGAGGACAAGGCAAACATTTTTGAGAAGTCTGACCCTGAGGTCGCTCGTTGTTTGTGGGTCTCCTGTTTACGTCAGGCGAGGAAGGAGAGCGTCTGCTCCTCTCTCCCGCTCCGAGGTGGAACAATAAGACTGGGACTTAAAAAAGGAACTCCATCTTGATATAGTCCTTCCTGCGACTGTTTTCTAGTCTTTCAGCAAAGAGCGCACAGGGTGTGGCCACTGAATTTAAAAAGATAATCCCAGATAGTTTCAACTTCCACCTCATTGTCCTGCCGTTTTACATCACTGAAAGTTTAAAGGGGAAGGTTTTACTTTTACTATTTGCAACTTTATTTGCTTTTAACTTGTGTTTTGTATTAAGCGGTTAACACCTCTGATGAAAAAACTAAGCTTGTGTTTGACGTTAATTTTACAGGAATGACATTTTATTTTACGCCCAACAGACACGTAGTCAATGTTGATTTTTTTTTTTTTTCACTGTTTAGTCTTTCGGACATGTAAACTGTCCGGTTGTTGAACCAAGTGGATGCAGGAACAAACCCTTGTGTCTTGGTGGTGTAAATTTAGCTTCCCTTCACATCGAGCTGAGGAAGAAAACACAGCTGGAAGGTTGTTTTTGTTCTTCTGTGAGAATGTTTGTTCTAAGGTGTGTGAGACGTGTGTAATTAAAATAGCGGTTTCCTCGTGAAGCTCCTTTTGCTTTCCAAAGAGTTGAGAACACGGAGGATTCTTAGCAAGAAGCTTATTCAGAGGAAGCAAGTGAGGGCCAAGAATGCGTTTGGAGTGCAGTAAATTAAGGAGCACAGGTAAATCGACAAACTATTTACAGCCTTATGACAACATTTTCTCACGTTTCGACCAAACGACTGTGAACTGAAGGAAAAATCAGACTTGGTTTAGTTCTGTTTTGCAAACACAAATCTGAAGTGTGGCTCTGATCCCCCTAAAATAAAATACCTTAAAATCAAAAGCCTCCAGTAGAAACTATGATCTCAGAATAAATGCAGCTGATTCAATTTTGAGGTTGAGAACATTCTACATTTTCAAATTAATTTAAAGTTGGTGGTTATAACATAACAAAATCGCTAAAAATGAAAGGTTTTAGTACTTTAGCATAGCAGTGTGTGTGCAAGGTTGTCTGGCCCGATGGATCAGGCACAAGCATCCTCGAACGCCCCATAACCTGGATAAAGTTGAATGCGTGTCAGATGAGAGTGTTATTAGTCCTAATTCTCCTCACTTTGCTCAGTAAAGCCTGAATATATCCGTAATAATCTCCACACCTCATCATTATTAAATGAATTGGCTCTCAATGCCACCAGCTGGCTCTGAATCTATTTGAATATTGGTTGAAACCTTAGAAATAAATACATCCATCATGTTCTTGTCATGTGAAAGCATGAGCAGCCACCTCCTTCATCTGAGCCGGGATCTCACATCTGACTAAAACCACAAAGGATTAACCTGGATTGACCTCGTGTGATGAGTGTTGCGTGTTGCCTTCAAATGCATCTCATAATATGTGTTTATTTGCATGCAGCAGGGGGAAAAAATCCCCCCCCCCAAAAAAACATTTTCAGCTTTAAACAGTAGAAATGTAAGTGAAATGACCAAAACCTTTTACAGTTTTTATTAAAAAAGGAGCAGAAAAAACTGTGACGACTCTGCTGCTCTTTATTTAAGGCAAAAATATTCCTTATATTTGTATTTGTTGTACTGGTAGAAAAGTATTATATTTCCGTAAGGGGCCAACACAGCATATTTTATTCTAGTTTCAAAGGGAGGTAAAGGTTAGAATGGCCCATTCAAAGTCCGTTAAATCCTTTTTTGTCTTCACTCTCATGTTCGACTTGAACTTTAGCAAATCATCTTTGCTACATCTATTTGCTGATGCTCTTTCTAACTGGTTGACTTGCTGTTTATGTTAACAGGAGCTAGTGCATCTAACAAAGTGGTCAGTGAAAACTGCCCAGTGCCTTGTGTGTTACAGATTTGACCAGACATAAGCTATTAGATGTACAAAGTAACAATTATTTAATATATGGGTGATATGGGCAGATGCCCAGGGCAGCATTAGAAAGGAGGACACCCAAGAACCACATAAGAAGTAAAACTTAGCAGATAGTTAAGCAGCCTGGAGAACTTTATTATTATTTCTTTTTCTCATGTACAGTGTAACGGACACTGTTTGCTACTGGAAATGTGTTGTGTGGAGCTGCACCGTATTTAATCTCAGATAATTTCCTGTACTTTGATTGGCTGTTGGGGTGGCAGAAGGAGGAGCTTATCCAGGACGCCAATCATGGAAAAGCCACCACTGGCAGTTGCTTTGTTTTTGTTTTATATGTGCGGCAGCCATGTTGAATTTTGACGCTGTGGTTGTAGAGGAACGTTTTCCATTCCGAAGTAAGAGTTTTAACCTAATTATTTCAGTTGGTTTACCCAAAGCATAACTGCAACCCTTTGATCAATACTCACAAGTGATTTATTTTAGGACTGAATGGAAATTATGAGATCATTTGAGATTTAAATTATAACCACAAAAGCATTTTCCTGCCACTTCTTCTCATAATGTTGAAACTAACGTCTCATTCTTTAAGTTTGAAATCCAAAGTTTACTTTTAATTCAGCAAACTGCCATTAATAATGAAGAGGGAAAACAGGGCTAGATTGAGTCTGTTTTTCAGCGACAGCATTAATCTTTTACCGAAGGACACATTTGGATGCAAGCCGTCCCTTAACAGGCGCTGGATCTTACAATCAATACTGGCCACAGGGTTCTGCAGAGAGCGAGGGTGACATCTTTGCTGCCAAGAAAGCTTCCTTCCTCCCTTTACAGCCTCTAATTAAGACGAAGTCGCTAGCTGTCGCATATCACTGTCAGCACACAGCTCACTGTAAAGTTTTACTGATTCATCTTATCCATCTTGCTGACTCAAGTCACTGAACATCTAAATTAACACGGAAAATGTTAGGAAAACCTACATCTTCTTGAGTTTATCCTTCAAAAGACAACAAGGAAATTGATTAAAATTTTTAAAAATCAATATGTGTGAGAAGTAGACAATATAACTCCGGTATTCTTTCTATTGAGTTCAGCTGATAAAGGAGGTCAACTTCTACTTGCTTATATTATGCGGTATGTTTTTCTTTCCTCTTTTTTAACGGGGTTTAAATCATTTTGTCCTGGAGTGGGGATTTGTTTGTATTCTCTACAGCCGCATGCTGCAAAGCGTCTGAGCTGAGCGTGGATTCCCCGGATAATTTGGCGACAAACATAAAAGTGTTTTGTAAAGAGAGCCAGGCGGACAGAAATGAGTCAAGATAACTGAAGGTCATTTTGAGTCATGTTGCTGTAAAAACACGGCACCTGTCCTAACGCCGGTTCAATCCTTGTTCTATGCTGTCATATTTAATAAATGAATGTCAATTCATGTCAGTAACACAATTCGCTAAGTGAAGCACATTATATTGATTAACTACACTTAGGCTGAGGTTTTCAAGCCTCTATTTCTGCTGAGACGTGTTGATTTACCACTTGCAGCTAATGAAAACAGGACAATTTAGGTCAGAAAGTAGATCAGAACAAAGCAAAAAAAACATTTTTTTAAAAAGGTATGTTTAATCTGCTAAAAATCTCCCTCCAAAATTTAGGACCCTGATTCTGAAATGAAAAGCAAAACTGACTATTAGGAACAGTGCAAAACTTTGTCCAGGTGAGAAGAGTAAAGTCTTAATTGAAACAACGAGGCAGTTGCAGATTATATAGCATACATCTCTTTGTGATGGGTCTTTAAGCAGTTAATTTTAATTTTTTTTTCTATTGGTGCAATCGTTATAGGTTTTGAGAAGAAAGACATGAAGTTCTGCTCTCAGAATAAAAATGTAAGCAAAAGTATTAAAAGTTTTGAGGACAAAGGACATTTTCCTGTTTTCCGACTGAAAATGTGTGCTCTTGGATTATAGCAGAAAAATTCCCCCATGTTTATCCACCATAGCTTTTCCTTCCACTGAACTTTCCATTATTACGCATTCCGTGAAGCACCTGCTTCTTCAGCAGTGACTCTTTGTGGCTTCCCCTCTGCTGTGTTATTGACTGTTTCCTGGACAGCTGTTTTGTCAGCAGTCTTCTCAAGCCTTTTTATCGGCCACCGGTCAATTCTCTGACAAACTGAATTTCAGGCGTTCATTAATTTAAATGAAACCCGTTTAAACAGTTATGGATGAAACATAAGCAAGAAATTAGCCAAAGTTGTCCCTTCAATGTGGAGGTTCAGGAACAACGAGAACTGAGCCGACTGCCAATGAGCCCAGAGCCCCTCTGCAGGTCTTTGTTTAGTTTTTTTTTTTGTTTTTTTCTCTTTCACACGGACAAAATTTATGAGGCCATTACGAGTGTGGATGCAGTGTCAACATTACCGCGCTAATACCTTTATCCAGCTTGGTGAGGACGAGGAGGAGGGGTAGGAGGCGGTGGCTGTGAGACGACACACACATGCTCCCTGGAAGACAAACTGTCCCATAGTACCACACACACACACACACACACACACACACACACACACACTTAAATCAGCCTCAGCATCCCAAACGCATTAGCTCCTCACATTGAGGCTGCAAGCCGGGTAATTAATGCGGTCAAACTATTATTTTTTACTTAAAAACATGTTTAAGGCAGAGAGAAGCTGGTGAGATTCCAAGAGAATGAAAATCAATGCAGAGCCGCTTGTGGCAACAATCCTGAGATAAACTCAGCCATCTGAGGCAGAACGCTTATTACGCTGCTAGTGTAACGGCGGCATTCAGAAAAATAAGTCTGGTATTACTGAACTTAATCTCTTATTGTCGGCAAATCCCACAAAATATGAGTGAGAACGCAGGTTTAATCCTCGCTCTCTCTCTTCTAATGATTTCTCTATAAATGTCATAATATGTTCAAATACAGATGTACTCTATTACTGCACACCTAGTAAATGAAAGATCAATTCTCAGATTTGATTGTGTATTTTTATGTGTAGATTAAAATTGTAGTGCTTATGAGAACATTGCAGATCTTTTAAATCTTTAGTATTTTTGCTGCCAGTTCCTGAATCCAGTCTCTTCGTTTGCAGCCCGTATCATTTTAACGCATCACTTTGCTGATTATTTACTTATTTTCTTTGTCTCTCCTCCTCTGCGTATTTTTTGTATCGATCCGATACCAAGTAAATACAGAATCAGTAGCGCCAATACTAATGCCGATACCATTTCATCATTATTATTTTAACACATCATCAAACATCTGAATTTGTGTATTTTTGTGTTTTTTTCTATGAATTATTTTTGCTAAAATGTAGGACAGAATTTAAATAAAGTTTATATATGTCTACAAAATACTTTAATAATATAATTACATGATAAACAAACAATATGAAAACAAAAGATATATATGTTTGTTGTTTCCTAAATAAACAAAGTACAAAAAAATTATCGTTTAAGAACAAATCAAAGAGTCGAGAAACTACAATACCAAAATAAAATAGTATTTCATGAGGGAATCTGAAACTAAAATATCAATCTGATCACATTAGTATTAAAATTACCGGTATTTTCGGGATTGAAGTATTTACCTTCAATCCAAAAAAACAAAATATTACCAAGTATTTTTGTCTAGTTTCTAGAGAAAATATCTTGGTACACTTGAAATAAGACAAAATTAACTTACAACTTAGTTTTTATTGTCACTTATTGTAATTAGGTTGTTGAATGTGTACATGCTTTTAAATTATCCTGTTAAGTTGCACATTTGTTTTGATCAGAATATGCTATTTTTAATAACTGAATACTATTTTTTAGTCGTAATTCTGTTTTTATGATATATTTTTTTAATATTTCTTGTATCTTTGTGTGAATCTACTTGCTTAATTTGCCTGTCACTTTGTTACTGTGAATTTCCCCTCTGTGGGACAATAAAATGTATTTCAATTTCTATTTCTGATTTTACTGTTAGAGCTTCTAAAGGGGTTTTTGAGCATCTCTGATGCCATAGGGGCCACAAATGGGACTCCATGTAACTCCAGTTTCACAGTATAATTTTGAAAGTAGTTCATTCTACATACATAAACAGATCAGGATTTTTACCTGGAGAACCTCTGCAATCACTTCATTTATGTGCAAACCTGAAATCCAATCTTGAAGTTTAAGCTGAAAAGTTTGCGTGTGAATCAAAGCTGTTAAATTTCACCACCACTAGTAGTTAGTTCATGGTCAAAATAAAGACAGAGAATTATCCCCAACATTAACCCAGCTGCCCTGACTTGTGATTGGATCCATTACGAACTCCACAGGCTCTTGTCCTCCTCCATGCGATCCATCTGCTTCAGAGCCCAAACTGCAGCAGGCCTGCTATCAAGCTCGCTGCCACCAGCCTGGTTTCCACGTTGCTGTTTAGCGGCAACGCAGCGGGAGGCGCCAGCAGGGCCTCGTGGCAAGAGGGGTTCAATGGCCGTGATGACATTAGCTCTCATTAAGCTCAGCAACTCATTACAGCGCACCGTGGGGCGATGCTGACCGAAGGCCCCGTGGCTCCTGCTGAATCGTGTCCTCTCACAGAGTGCAGGTGGTGTTGCATGCCACTGCACGTCTATCCACTGAGGAGCCATTAAAGGAACCTACAGCAGCAAAACAAGTGCATGTGTTAAGCAGATGACGGAGATAAAGGCAGTAACATTGTTTAATCTGCGGACACGATTCCTGGTTGGTTAATTGTAGTCACAGGAGTTGAAGATAAATATTCACACCCTTTGTATTCTTTTCAGATGTTGCCACATTACAACCATAAACATATTTTATGTGACAGAGCAGCGCAAAGAAGCACATTGGTGAATGTAATTAACTCCAATGATTCAACACTTTTTTGCTGCAAATCTCTACCAGCTTTGCACATCCAGGGGCTGAAACTTTTTGCCCCTTCATTTTTATTTCATTTATTTGTTTATTTCCATAAATAGCGTCAGGCTGGATGAAAAACATTGGTGAAATCTTTCAGCTCTTTCTAAGATGGACTCGACTGAATTCAAGTTTATTTAATCAAGGACAGCACAGTAAACAATGTTAGAAAAACAAAGCAAACGTTTTATGAAGGTTTTGTAGCCACAGGCTAATTTGCAAATCCAGCCTGGACTTTAAAGGAGTCGTAATGTCATTTTATAGCACAATCAAGTAACTATGTTACCTTCAGTTGTTATAAAATGCTGTGTATATCAACTATGACTTAAAAGACTTCAAAATCTGACGCCTTAAAATTGGCCTCTGTCTCTTTAGGAAGCTCCTGATCTTTTCAGCACTCCGCCTTCAGCGCATTGTCACAACATTTCTCTGTTAACCCGTTTGCAACTGCATTTGGGAGCATTGGACTACGAAGTAGCTCCTCGATCTGCACAGATAGTTTTCCTTCACAAATGTTCATTTAAACCAGCCAGAAAGTAAAAAAAAAATGGTTTCATCTGACTGGACCCGTTTCCTCCACATGCTTGAGTTCTGGTAGCTTTGCAGCTGAGCTCTTTCCGTTTTCAGAAGACGGATTGAGCAGATCTCTGTGAAATATTTAAAAACAGGACATCCTTTCGTGATCCAACTCTACTTGCAAAACAGCTGTATGTCCACTGAGTTTACATTGCACACAAGTGAACTGGTACTTACTACTTAGGTGACTTCTGAATGCAATGAGTTGCACTGGATTTTATACGTTGGAGTAAGCAGGGACTGAATACAAATGCATGCAGAAATAGAAAATAATGTATAGTTTCTCTTCCTTTTCACTGTTCTGATTCTTTTTGTTGGTCGATCAGATAAAATTGCAATAAAATACCTTGAAGTTTGATGCAGGGTGAGAAATTGTGAAAAGTTCACATGGTATGGATGGTTTTATTGATTTTAATATAATTTTTTGTAAAATAATTATGTATTCAACATATAAAAGTTTGATTAAATCGGTGAATAGTGTTACGTTACTGAAACTCAGCATAAGACGGAGATGAGATGATGGATTCAGAGAGAAAACAAGATCTGTTTTAGGCTGACATGTTAGAAATTAATTTCTTCGGACATTAAAATCTTCCCCTTAGATTTAATCTGCTGCTGGTATGGAGTCAAAAGCGAACCAAAAACATAAAACTGTTGTATGTATTCTTGAGTTTATAGATGTAGTCTAAAGTTGCACTGTTCATTTATGGTGAGCTTTCAAAAGCTTTATTTTACTGAACTTATATTTGTCTCGTCTGCCCCAGAGTTAGAAATTTATGAGTTTGATTCCCTTTCCCAGTTGACAGATTCAGTCCCCAGCTGTGTCATTGAAAGTCTGCATCATAAAACTGCCTCAAAGATTAAAAGCCTCTCATAGAGGAGCAGGTTAGATCCCTGCGCATCTGCAGGTTTTAAACATGTCCGATTCTGTAATTGTGCGAGCCTGTTGCAAGAAAAGCAAGTGTGTTGGCTGAGGAGAGCAGTCGTTTAATCCGTCGTGCTGAAAGTCGTTGTGTTTTCATGCTACAGAGAGTAAATAAGTGGATTTCAGCAAAATGGTTAACATTTTGCACGGGCTAAAGAAAATGAGGATTAGCAGAGAACCAATTCAGGGCAGATTCAGGCAGAAACAAATAAAGTAAACAAAGGACTTTTTGCACAAAGTGACCTTCAGATGGATTCTTTGACTCCCTGAATCCCACTGGGAGGGAAAGCATTTTATCCAATCAAAGCTATTTTTATATACAAGATATCCATCACAGCTTGTTGGATCGGCTGTTCCCTGTTTACCTTTTATCTCTGTATAACTGCGTTAACACGGGACCAGACCCGGCCTGTCCCAGCCAGGAACCCTCAAAGAAGGAGAAGACGCAGCACCAGAGAGAGAGACGGGCAAAACGTTCAGCTCAGGCTTTAAGCTAGAAAACAAAGGAAGCTTTAGAGATAAGACGAGACAATTATATAAATAAAGCTAAATCAGGTCTGAAACATTCTCCAAATACATTTCCTCCTCTGAAAGTAGCAGGTTACAAATGTTTTTGACTATAGCAGACTTAAAGTCCTAGTTTTCCTGTGGTGAACTTCAACCAGGCTGCCTTGTGCTCAACTTAGAGGTTTGACCTCATTGCTCAAAAACATGAAGGCTCACTGCAATGAAACAGACTGCAGAGAGCTTATTCCTATCGTTCTTGGTGATTATGAGCTACAAATCAAAAAATTTGTTTCTGAGATAATTTGACTACAACATAAGCCCACTAAAAAGGAGTTTTGTTTCAGAAATGTAACATTCTGTGATACTCCATCTGTTGAAGGGATAAACCACAAGGAGAGAAAACCACAACAGGTTGTTGTTCAAAATGCTCAAAATGCTGGCTGTCCACTGTATCCAAACATATTCATGGAAAATTGAGTGGTAGGAAAAAGCATGAGAGGAAAAATGTGCTCAAGCAACAGCTGTCTATTTAAGGCCTCCTCGACTTCAATTAAATTCACATCTGGATCTCCAGCACAGGCAGTTCACTGGCTAATAGAAATGTCTTTAAAGTGGAAAAAATGTAGGTATAAGACAAAGTATTAGTCTTTCAGAGCTTAAGGCCGCAATCGAAGCATTCTGGGCCTCCATAACACCTCAGCAGTGCCACAGGCTGAAAGCCTCCACGCCATGCCGCATTGAAGCAGTCATTTCTGCAAAAGGATTCCCGACCAAGTATTGAGTGCATAACTGAACATAATTATTTGAAGGTTGACTTTTTTGGTATTAAAACGCTTTTCTTTTATTGGTCAGATGAAATATGCTAATTTTTTGAGATAGGAATTTTGGATTTTCATGAGCTGTATGCCAAACTCATCAGTATTAAAACAATAAAAGACCTGAAATATTTCAGTTGGTGTACAATGAATCTAAAATATATGACAGTTTCCTTTACAAGCGATTACCGTTAGTAATTCAGTGGTTGCACCTACTATCCCGCTCTTTCCCACCGCTACAGTGTGTGCTAACCAACTAGCATCATGGCCTGTTGGCTACTTCCTCTAGCCGCTGCTGGCTCAGAAACGCAACAAAACTCGTCTAATATCTTTTAACACATTAACACATTTCCTTAAACATTCCTCGAACAGTACCAAATAATAAAAGTACTTAGTTAAAATAAACTTGAGGGTTATTCTCACCTGAAAAACAGCATGTAAATGAGCACAAGGGAGACGCAGTCTGTGCTACTCCAACGGACCTTACCTACCACAGGGGCCGCGTTTCATTGGTTAATGCCCATTTCACGTCACAGCGCAGCTACAACGTGCGTGACCGTCTCACAAACACAAGCCACAGTAGTAAACACATGCTAATGTACATTGTGGCATAGACATAATATAAGAGTAGACCCCGCATTGACCGCTCCGGTGCAGGAAATACGGCGGCCATCTTGGAGCGGTATACCCTCCTACTTTGCTCAATCAAAACAGCAGAAGATGCCTCAGCACTGAGGGATATTGTTGTTCGGATCTATGGATTATTATTATTGTTGATCAATTTTACATACTAGTAAAGCGCCATCTGGTGGCTACTTTTATACTGCGACACGCAGAAGGTAAAAGAAAACGATAAATTTCCACATTTCAGAAAGATCAAACCACTTTGGATATAGTTTCATGAAGAATTTTACTTGGAGCAGCATGAAAGATAAAACATTTTCAAATACAGCAAAACAAAACAAAAACTAAAAGCAACAGTTTTCAATGGAAACCTGTTTATTAAATACTTTAATTCTTAGTGAGACTCGGTTTCTATTAGCTCAGTTGAAGTGTTTATGTTCATGGAAGAAGCCCTCAGGTGGAGTTCCTGTAGAAGGACAACATGGCGTCTAAACTCTGAGGCGCGCCTCCAGAAACCTGCTGAGTCTGGCCCTCTTCTCCTGGAGGCGGCGGCTCCTGGGATGCGTACCGGGTCGGGTACTGATACGGCAGGGGGAACGGAGGAAAGGCAGGAGGAGGTCCTGCAAACTGAAAGGGAGGCGGTGGAGGAAACGGGGGATAGAATGGAGGAGGCGGTGGATACTGAGGAATGAAAGGTGGAGCTGAAGGTAAGGAGCTTCCTGGAGGTGTGGGCTGTGTAGACAGAGAGGATGCTGGGGGATTTTCCTTCTGGGGCTCAGGTGGTGAAGACACAGCAGGAGGTTCTGGTTTGGTCTCGGGAACTTCTTCTGGAAATGTTGTTGTCTTAAAGAACATGTTTGATTTACTCTGATGAATTTTAGCCTTTCCTGGTTTTGGTCTTTTGTCATCAGCGAAGTAAGCAGAGGGAGGAGCAAACTCAGAGTCTCGCTCATCTCTGCGTCGAGTTTTCCATTCGCTAAACATGAATTCTGGGAAAAAGAAATACAAAAGAAGCAAACAAGAAGTGAAAGCTTCAGCAAATTCAAAGATCTTGAACTTTACGGCAGTACTAACATAAAAGATTAAGTTGAAGAGTTTGTGAACGTACTAAAAAATTTTTTGGAAATTATTTAAAAATGAAGATGCCTTCTGAAGCTAGTTAGTTTTATTACCCAATTTACCCATAGAAACGTTAGATTCACATAAAAACATTTTAAGTTGTGGCCTTTTGTTTAATGTACAGCTTGATATTGTTAGCTAAAAAAAGTTGGTAACACTTTATTTGAAGGGGTGTGCATAAGACTGGCATGACACTGTCATAATCATGACATAACATCTGTCATGAACATAAAGAAGTCTTTATGAATGTTTATGACTGTTGTCATGAAGTGTCATTCGGTAAATTAAAAGTGCCAACTTTGCATGATTTTGTAAATTATGATAATTTAATGCAAAGTTGGCATTTTTAATGGACTTTCAATGCAACTTTTAGAGCAACTTTGCATTAAAAGTGTCATTATGAATGACACTTCATGACAACTGTCAAACATTCATAAAGGCTTCTTTATGTTCATGACAGGTGTTATGTCATGTTTATGACGGTGTTATGTCAGTCTTATGCACACCCCTTCAAATAAAGTGTTACCAAAAAGTTTTTCCCTTGCATCACATTATTGGACAATTCTTATTACATTCATGATTTAATAACGTAAATGTTTTCTTACAAACGTTTAAATAACGAGGATTACCTTTGCCTCTGTCCCATTCTCTGACATGAGGGACTCCGGGTTTGGTGTCCCTCCTCTCCTGGATCTCCACCTCCACCCTCTTCAGAGTGCTGACCTCTGGCGGCACGTCCGGCTGAGGGATCGGTCCGACTGGCTCATCCTCCTCTTCCTCCGCTGGAACAAGTGATCGACAACAATCCTTCACTAACATGTCTGTCACAACCAAAAACATAATGTCGACTTCACTGCAAAATATCTAACAGTTCAGTGAGTAACATATGCCGACCTCGATTTTCTTCCTCTTTCTCCTCTTCCTCGGTGCCATCCAGCTTTGCCTTCTTCATCTTCCTCTGCCTCACCTTGGCCAGTCGAGCCTGCAGGACGGCCTGCCTCTTCTCTTTGAGCCGTTCTCTTTTCGTCCGCTGATCTGTCGTCTAAAGGAGAGAACGGATGCAGCGGGAAACATTTCGCATTCAGCATGGAGCAGCTTAGTTGACTGGTCTGCAGTATAATCAGAAGAAATAACTTCATGTCCCAGCATATTGTCAACTGGTGTCGATTCCATCATGAGGTTTCTGTCCTTCCTCATGGGACAGTATGTTTAAATGCTGCTTCGTACATGCCTCATGGTTACAAATATCATGCGTGGGTTTTGTTATTCCTGTTTATTGATGAACCCACCTGGTCTCTGAGCATGTCCAGAGTTTCTCTTTGCTTCCTGCGCTGCTCTTGGTCCTGAGAGAAAGCGAAGTAGCCCACACCGAGCTCTCTGGCCTCTGAAATAGTTGGGGGGCGGGGAGGGATAAGAAGAAAACACTTCAGCACCATTTCACATAAAATGGAACTTCAAACGTCTTATTGTCCCAAATGGGAAACTGATTTGCAAAGTGCATTAATGCAGGAAACGGGTATTGAAAGTTTGCCTGAATCACTGCGGTGTTGGCAGGTTTCTGCTCACCTTGTGCTCTAATGTCCTCGTAGTGGATGGGTCCAACCGGCCTCTTCATGGCCTCCTCCTCCTCCCTCTCCCACTCCTGCCGCTGCAGCTCTCGACGCATGTCCTCTGAGAGTAAGGTCTTGTCGTTCGGGATTATCCTATGGAGCGCAGCAGCAAGGCATCATAAACAGATTATATGGAACAAGAAATAAAATATACAAAGAAGACGCCATAAAAAGCTCAACTTGATATGATGGCACCTTATTGAAAACACTTCCCAAATTAACTTCATACTAGGACTGTTGTCTTTGTTTAACCAAAGGAGAAACCAAAACGTGCTTCACTGATCTTCACCTTTTAACATGTAACCCTAGAATGTCCAATGACACCTTCTACAAACTATCTGATCTTTTTATTTTTAACAGAAAAACAGGAATAGTTTCATGCAGCTTTATACGATTGATGTTTATTCGTCTCTCATTAGGAGTAGACAAAAACATGACTAGTCTCCTCCTCCTCTTTTGTCTTTATGTGCTGCCTGAGTGGCTGATCTCTCTACATTGTTTACCCTTTTCCGTTAAGATCCTGGTCCATTTTCACAAAGTTTGGCAGATCTTTCTTCATGCATCTTCTAGACCGTCCCAAAGCATCCACATAATCCACCCTGAAAAGACACAAATACCATTTACCGTTATTTTACGTGATTTGAAAAGCCACGTTTGACTTGAAATTGTTAAAGATTTGACAAACATAAGTTAGTTTTCTCAGCTTGATTTTTTTTAACATATAAAACATGAACCCCATAAATGATGCAGTACGCAAAGATAAAACTTTCTTCGCCCAATATAGAAAATCAGACATTACCATTCCTCATCTGGATTCTGGGGAGGAGGGATGGGTGACAACCTGGCTTTATCCTCATCCTCATCCTGCATCTCCTTCTGTGCAAGAGTTTCTCTCTTCTTGTTGATTATCTTCTGGGTGAAGTCAACGAGGTACAGTGCCTCTGTCTCTTCATCTGGCAATTAATAGGAGAAGTTCAACCCAAAGCCACTGCAACCTTTTATTACATGAACAGTGCTTTGAAAAATATCCATATTATCCATATTCCCAAAACTGTATGTTTTGTATATGTTATACAAGTACATGTAAACCATGCAACATAAGGTCTAACATAGCTAGTTTTGGTTGTCACATTTAGTCACATTTAGTGTAAGAATGGCCAAGTCAAAGTCCAGATCTAAATCCAGTTGAGCGTCAGTGACGTGACTTGAAAGTTTACAGAAATTCTCCATTTAACACAATAGCTCAGATTGCCATCTGTAAAAATATTTTTAAAACTGTGTATTATCTGCACAATTACGCACTACTTTGTGTTGATCTGTCATAAAATCCCAATAAACAATGAGGTTTAGATAATTATTAGTTTATCCGGAGTCTGTAAAGAATCAACCTGGAAAGTCTCCCTTTGTCATCTGGTCATAGAGTCTGGCCTTCTCTTCCAGTTTACGCCTGTGATGGATCAGAAATCAAAAGTTAATCTTCTTGTCTGGTTGAAAGCATTAAGTCTTTCTGTGAAGTGGAAGATGAACTCACCTGGCTGTATCCAGAGTGACCTGCTCCTCTGCCAGCTGCTCTGCATCCTTAGCAGCTCTAGCTGACACACCAGCGTTTTGCTTAATAAAGATGTTAGGTTTCTGAACGAGTCAAATAAAGGATTCAAATATGTCAGCATCGCCAGAAAACTCTTTAATAATATTTCAAGAAATTAATTAAGGTCTACCTTAGAGGTGACTTTCGTCTTGAGTCCAGCTTCAGCATTTTCCTGCCCGAGTTTCTCCCGTTTAAACTGTTCCTGCTTTCTGTAAAGCTCCGCTTTAAGGTCCACCAGCTGCAGAAACGTTGAACCAATTAATGTAGCTTTTTCTTTTTTAAACAAAAGTGCGCATATCAGTCTATAGTTGGCGTTAGCAAGGCCCTAGCTAATCTAAGTTGTTTTTATCGTTTACAAAACGCAAAGCTTCATAACAAAAGCCTAAATGACTAATTATTCAATGTAGACGTCGATTAACTTACCGACGAAGCTGCTACTTCAAGAGTTTTCTTCTTTTTATCCATATTAACTCTATAGTGGACCATATACTCTACTACTGAGTTACCATTAGCATAGCCATGATCCAACTCCTTCTTCTTTGCCAATATTCTTAATCACTAGATGCCTGCCGCTCGTGCGCCATCTAGTGGACACGTTCTACACTTACACTTTCTAGAACTACTTGGAGGACATCTAAACGGTATAAAATGTTCCAAAATGTTCACATTAGGTCTTTTTCAGTTTATTTGCAACCAGAAGTTAAATCTGGGTTACTCTGAAAGAAAACATATTAACATATTAAACATTATACGGCATATATAGGCCTAGAATAGCTGAAAATATTTAATGCATTGAAAATATATTATAAAGAATATGAAATTATCAATTTTGAGTGTTTTGCCCAGAGTTTAGTAGAGGTTTACAGTAAGAGAGAAAAAATTGTGGTGACAATTTTGTTCTCTTCCCAAAATAAGTGTGGCCTTTTCCTCACAAGATCAGAGAAAGAAAAGCCTCATTATGAATCCTGTTTATATCTGGAACATTTGAAAACCTGAATCAAGCCTCAAGTCACTCTGTTCCCTTGTTAAAACAAGGTTATGATGCTACGTTTTATTTCAGCATATCAGAAGAACATTTTAAATCCTGAGCAAACAGCTCAGTGTTTAGTTTGCAATCTCTCCTGCCTCAGGATCCAGTGATGCTGCTGCAGCCTTGCAGATAAGGCTGATGTATCTGTCTCTCTCTCTCTCTCTCTCTCCTGCAGCATTACCTTCCTCTCTAAAGCGATAGGCTCAACAGCCAGGACGTCATGTCAGACAGATTGTTTATTTTTGCAACTGGTTAAACATTCAGTCTTGTGCGGCCAAGATATGACGGAACAGGTCCTAGTAAACTTGAACTAAATGTTTCTGTGAGCCATGACAGAGGAAGACGCGTTGCATAAAAGGTGCAAAGCAACTTTTAAAAGAAGTTTTTTTATGTTCAGGCAAAAGAAGCCGAAGATCTTCAAACTCATTTCCATTTCTGACCACATCAAGATTTTGAATGTCCTCAAAGGGATGCATGTGGCAGGGTTTATTAATAAAATTCCCTTTTAAACTTAAAATATTATAAACTTCTCTGAAACAAACATTTAGCAATTAAGTAATTTGGTGCAACACAAATGAAACTGACTTGATTTGATTGATAAAGTTAGATTTAGGCACTCGTATGATATGTTGAGGTTTTATTTTTGTGGCCCTCTGTTCTCTTTCCTTCCACCACTGTGTTCATTTATCACATAAAAACTGAAATTATGTTAAAGTTTGGGAATGTAGTAAAAAAATGTGGAAGTAAAAGCTCTGTGAATATTTTTGCCAAGCACCGTAGCTTTTTAGGCTGAGAAAAAGTTCAGAAAATCTTGTGTACACCCGTACCTCTATTCCAGGAAAAAGTAGCTGAATGACTATTTAGCGTTAATTTGATTCAGGGGAGCTCTAGTTTTATCCATTTAGCCAAATATATTTGAGCAGCTTCCAGGATTTTACTCTGCACTTTATCTTGAACGTTTAGTGCTGCTATTCACTGTTTGTTAGTTTTTTTTCTCATATAAAAAGTCAGACAAAGCCACCAGAGACAAGAACATGAATGTCTCTTATGGATCTAACGTTGGTAAACACTTTTGTTTCAGATTCACCGGCTGGTCACAGGCTGCTCCGACGTCCGTGCTGAAGCCTTCAGCAAAGTGTGCTCTGACCTACATTCCCTTTAAACCGTTCTTATTAGGAACAGGAACAAATGGAGGACGTATGCATTTGAACAGATCTCTTCTCAAACCCGATGCACAAGAAGAAGACTTTACCATTGTTACACCGCTTAAATGGCAAGCCGGCCTTGAGAAGAATCAGACATGACTAATCGTGTTCAAAACAAAAAGCACTTAGGAACAACCGTGCGGGATGACGAAGAGGAGGTTTTAAAAACAGACTAATGGACTGTCTGTACAAGCGCCTCCATCTTCGCTCATGTTGAACTCCGAACGTGCTTCCTTCACCTCACGCTCGCGTCACCTCACGCTGGCTCATGACTAATTCGAGTGAAAACACGCCTGAGAACTTAATAACTCTTAAAGGCTTTTAATGCATCTCCACCACATTAAACCAAACTACACTGCACAGCAGGCGGACGACATAAACATGCAGACATATTAGAACAAATAATATTCGGCACCATGGAAAACAATAAAACTTAAAACTGCTTTTGAGTTAATTCGCGTAAACAATGACATAAAATACAACCAGGTGAGGCGCGTACAGCGTCTCGTGTGTTTTTTGTCTTTTTCTCTTAAAACATTTATTATTCACTAGATCCAAAAATGAGTATTTCGCTTTTAAAAATAATAATAATAATAAATTGCTTCTTCAAACTCCAACATGCGAGTTTGTTGGATTGATAACTTTAAAACAAAAATCAGTGCCGGGTGTTTCATTAGCAGAACACATTGAGGATTGACCATACCGGTTTTTGTTTTTTTTTCTTCTTCCTGTTTTGTTTTGTTTTTTTGCTAAGTGTTGACCTGTGGAAGGATCAAATGCCGTAAAGCAGAGCCGTGTTGTTTCGGATGGTGCTGAGCACTGTGGCCTCATCTTCCCCCTTCAGCCAGCTCAGCTCATGTAGCGTATGGATGCCCATTCCTGGGTGAGAAAACCGGCACACACCTTTGCCAACCTGTGGGAACGGAGAACCAAGCAGATGAAAACAGTAATGGTGAAATGAAGGGCGACTGGTGCAGGAGAACCTCTGCATTGTGGGGAATAGTGTGGAAATCCACCATAGCATATCGACAAACACCTTATAGCCTGGCAAGGAGGCAATTTACCCATTTGTTTCAGGTGTGTGAATTAAAAGTTTCCTAAATTTGTCAGCTTGAGGCCCTGTAGTGACGGAAAAAAAACAACAACAAAAAAAAACAGCCTTAAGACGCTTGCCTTGTATAGACACAAAGATAAAAACCGGATCATTTTAGCACTCTGTGCCTGTCGCTTTGCTCTCCAAGGAGGAGACGCCACGTTTGAGTTTTTAATACTTTGAATAGCTCATATTGTTTTAATTTTCTTCAAATACGATGTCACAAAAATCATTAGAAATGTTACAATTACCATTCTAACCTGTATTTTTCACAGACCTAGTTCAGGAATACCCAGCTCTATCAAAGAATTTAACTTTGCTTTACTTAACATCTTCTTCCAACCTTAAAGTTTTTCACTTAACTTAGCATTTCTTCACTTAACAGCCGTGTACCTTCTCTCCTTGTAAGGAACAACAGAAAAAAAAAAAAAAAAGAACTCACATGACGCTAAATCTGCAAATGAGAAGCTGCACGGCCACGGGAACAGAAATTTCTGAAAGTACGGACCATAAATGTTCTTTTTTTATATTTTTTTTAAGACTCCTTAGTCCTCGGCAGAGACATACCTGTCTTGGCAGAAAATACGGTGCATCCGTCTCCAGGACGATACGGTCCAGAGGGATCTGGCGAACTGCGTCTCGGGCTTCCCTGGCCCTGGTGTAGGTGATCAGAGCTGTGAAGCCCACATACAGGTTGGGGAACTCTGTCAGGAAAGGCTCGATCACAGAATAACTGTTTGTGAAACAGTGTCTGGAAAACACAAGCGTGTTTAAGAGATTTCTCATATCAAATGCACATGGAGAGACATCCATATTCAGAGCAGCTCTTCAGATTTTACAGCTGAAATGTGCAAACGTTAATATTTTTAAGGAATACTAGATGAAAGGAATCTAGCGAAATAGTTACCAGGAAGGTCGTTTGGACAACCCAGCTCTACTATTTAAAAGTCCAGAAACTTCCGTTGTTAACTTCCATGCAGGAAATCAGTAAATACTCACTACTATATTTACTAGAGATCAATAAACAGAATCACAACTCACAGCACTAATTTAGTGCATAGAATTTAGCAACCATAAAAGACTTCCTGGACTGTATATCAGAAAATGTTGTGATCTCGTAAATATTGCGATGATGCCATCAGGTGTGACATATGCTTCTTTCATCTTTTTTCCATCTGTGCTTGCATCACTCTGTGTAGCATTTTAATTCATGCCCAGTATAAACATCAGTCAAACATCTACTTCACTTCAGTCCTCTGCTAAATCGGCACTGCACAAACTGAATTCGTAATGGTGACATATTTGTAGAATTAACCTGTATGCAATTATTGGTAGATCAAAAATATTTCAGGTGCCATTCATTCGATTCCTGCTTCCTAGTATATTTCTCCAGTTAGATGGACTGTCACCGTTTCCTCTCATCTCCACACCTGACATAGGTTGACATGACTGAAAGGGGAGAGGTGGAAACTAATCCTGTTTTTTTTTTATTATTATTATTGGAAACAAGATTAAACTGCTACGGCTTTCTCCTCATTTTAGAACGTCTTTGGTAGGCGTGCTCTCCATTTTAGCAGCATTAGCCAAGAAAAAGTGGAAAGGAATTAAATGGTAATTGATGAACAGACGCAGAAACAAAATAACGTCTGAAACATAGATGGCTAGAGCGAATTTAAGGAGGCTCCCTCACCTGTGAATCTTGTAATCTCTGGGCACGCACTTCTTCATGATCTCCAGCAGGTCGTCGTCCGCGTCCCGGCAGTGGATCACCAGAGGTTTCTGCATGGCCACAGCCAAACGCAGCTGACGCTCAAACACCTTTCCAGAGAAGAGTCGTTCTGCACATTAGAGAAGCTAATCTACACAATTTATCACGTTTGTTTCGCCGCGGAGAACTTAACTTGGCGCTTACTTGTTTTTGCCTTGAAGAGTCAGTAGAGTTTTTGTGGGAATAATCCAGGCCCATTTCACCAAAAGCCACCGCTTTTGGATGCCTCATTGCCATTAGTATGTTGCTTTCCTGAGTGTTTGAGTAGCCCTTGGCGAAATGCGGGTGGCAGCCAAACGCCCCCCACACCATGTCCTCAGAAAGCAAACCTTCCCACAGGGCCTCCTTCGCCATGATGTGCGGGTTGCAGAAGTCTGTAATGCAGCCTTGAAACTCGGGACTGAAGCTGCTGCTGTAGGTCTGCCTGAAGCGACCGAACGTCCCTCTGAAGCCCAGCTTTCCGTAGAGCATGTCCAGATGACAATGCGTGTCGATGAAGCCAGCCTGGACGTTGCGGTCAGGGTAATTGGTCCACAGAGGGTCAGCCCCCAAGGATAACCTTCTGGCGGATGCGGAGCCGTCCGATTCGGAGGATGGAGGGAAACGCATAGAAGAGTAACAGTCACTTTGTCTCCTTGGCGCTGCAGAGGTCACGGAGAGGTTACGTACTCTTTCAGTTGAACATAGCGGCAAAGAAAATGGATCCGGTGAATTGGCCTGGACGGATGACGGGAAATTCTGGAGTTCAGCTCCGAAAGGATTCAGAGGCTCCAAGTCTGGTTGCGTCGGCTGCTCGAATGAAATATAAACTGTCCTCTTCTCTGGCAATAAATACGACTGTGTGTCGTCGGCAGCTGTCTGCACAGTTGCAGCGTTTTCGATGGAGGGTGAAACAGAAGCCAGAGACGTTGAAGTTAACGCAATCAAATTTTGCAGGCTGTTCTGTTGCGTGGGAAATTCAGAGTCCGAAATAAACTCCAACTGAGGGACTGACGGTGAGCTGTCTTCAACTTCAGCCTCATCCTCAGGGGCAAAAAGTTCCCCATGGGGGGTGGTCTCCACAAAAACCAGTTCCTGAATCAAATAAGACACCAGTGTCACTTCTTCATGAGATTCTCACAAGCTAGGTAAAATCCATCACATTTTATACTCATGAGTTCCTGATAAGTTAATCAAGTACTAAATTAGTTGACGATTGTTGCAGGACTCAACTAATCACAGTTAATCTGATTAATCCTTCAGCCCTAGTTGTAAATAATTTGACAATGTGACGTTAATCAACTACAAAATAAAAAAAAAACTGAGTTAATAATACACCACTGCATAGTTATTTGTTATTCAAAAAGATAAGACAGGTTTCCTGGAAACAGCAGACTTACCCTTGAATATGCTTTTGGCTCTGGGCTGGAACTTTGTGATTGTGTGTCCTCAAACACCCGAACAGGAGTGCTGTGACCCTCGCTGAGGGACCCAGCATCCTCGTACTCGCCAGGACTCCTCACGAAGCCGATTCCATCCACGCTGCTGTCAAAAGGCTCAGCGCTTTGCTCTACAGTCTGTGCAGGAACAGATGCCAGGGGTAAAGAGCCACTCTCGGCCGCAGGGCTGGGGACTCCGGTTGAGCCAAGCCTGGTTCTCGTCTTGCCGATGGCTGCAATCAGCGCCATCCGGCAGATGGCCTTTGACCCCTCCTCCGGTGTCCTCTCCTTCTTCTTCAAGATGAACGAATGATGTGAAGTTGGCAGAACATGTTGACTTGTTGGAGACTCGTCTTGCTGGCGTATTTCTGCTGAAGGAAGACTCTGAGCGAAATAAAAATAAAACTAGTTTGTTTTGTTTTTGTAAGCAGACTTAAACTAATCTCATCTCCTCTATTAGAAACACAAACCTAAACATCCACAAACCAAACGATCACAATTAAAAGTCAAGTACAGCACAACAGAGAATAAATTACCTTAATAGCTTTAAAAGTCTCTGAATTTTTCCTGGAGAGTTTTCTCAGCTTGGCTTTGCCTGCAGATGGCACACTTTCACTAACCACCTCCGCTTTTCTTTTGGGCGTGTCCAGACTCAGAGCTCCAAGGCGCTCCGACCCTGGAGAGTCACTGAGGCGGAAACCACTCGTGTCTCCATGGCTTGGCTTACTGCAGTCTGAAGGAGTGCTACAGCTAGCGTTGCTCTGACAGGCTTCTCTGGGCAGCGTGGCAGCAGTCTGTATCCACTTGAAGGACACCTTCTTTCTGGCGTTGTCCATGTAGTACAGCCGATCCTAAACAAAACGGAACAGAGCTTTGAATTTCACCTTATAAACACTTTGGAAAACATTCAGGAACTTTTAGCAATCTCAAATGAAATGGATGTACATTGGAGGAACTTTTGTTTTCATTTTTTTTTAAAAAAGAGTAACCAAATATTATCTCCTTTGATAATTTTCTTGCTGCAATGTGATTGTTGACCATTAATTGCAAAATTAAATAAAGAATCCCTGATAGGTGTTAGTTTTACCACCTTATGTTGTCAACCTACCTAGAAGGGGACCTATACAAATACAATTTTACCGTCTAATTATTAGTCAGACATTTTTCTAAAAAGATTTGTTTGTACACATGCACATTTAATAAATTACAATGCCACATATCCTTACACACCATTTACGTGGGAAGGTTTTCAGCTGGAAGCATTTAGAGATTATATATTTATGTTCCAGATTTACAAATCCCAACATGTTTTATAAAACTTTATTGGTAAAACTATTTTAACATGATTTATATTCCGCACCTCCTACGTCATTTTTCGCGACCATGTGCTTCTGTAATCTGATGTAATGTAAAAACTACAATAGTTACACTTCAAATCGGATTAGATTATTCTACAGGAATATATGAATATTTAAAACCCGGTTTGTGACTTGTGAAATTTTTATTTGATTTGAGAAAGATCAACAAATGGAAATATTTCGTGCTTTTGGGTGGGTTGGGGGGGATCTGGACCATATTAGACCTAGTGCAGCTCAGAAACAACAATACTTTGAAAGCATTGTAAAAACTCGAGTAGCTTTTAAACTAAAGCAAATCAAGTACGTTCTGAATACATGCACTGACAATGAGGTGAAATCGCCCTTTAGCCGTTTCCCGAATCAAAACCTACAATCCGAAGCCAAATTAAAGCTGTATGTTAAAGCCTCAGAGCAATAAAAGCGGATTTAGATCGCGAATTAGCGCCTTCATTTTTTTAGCAAACTTCCATAACGCTTCATACAATCAGCAATTAAAGGGTTCGAGCACAAAAACTACCGGAATTTCCCCATTATTACTGTAGGTGAAGACTTAATTTTTTCGCACTCTTATATGAAGAGATAAAAATACAATTTGTGAATTTGGCGCCATTTGGAAATGAAGAGTTTAATTACCTTTTTGTAGCGACAGAAACGATTTAAACTGGGCGGGAGGTCAACGAACGTTGGCGGATTGCCTATCGGTTTGCTGCCATCTGGACTACACAGTTAGAGCAAAATGAAAACTCCGTTAAAGAAAGAAAAACTTTAGATGTTGTATTTACTCCAAAAAAATATTTTAAAACGAAACCCTACGCGGAGATAATTTTTTACTAAAAAGCCTAGTTTGACCCTGCTTATGCAATCAAATAATCAAATCTCGCGAGAACACATGTGCCCATGAGACTTTGTTCATTCTTTGTTCTGTTTTCCTCAATCTAAAAAAGGGCAGCTTGTACTTCAGACAAAATACAAACAGCTTTAAAAGTAAAATTTATTCTTCACTTCAGATGAAATGTATCAGGCATGAAAGCAGATATTTCATCATTTTCAAGCAAAACAAAGTAAGATAATTTTTCAAACGTGTTAAGTCAATCAGGAATTGTGGTTTTCTTTTTACTCTTCTATAAATGCCAAGATTTGTGGAGAACTTAACAGTGTTACTTTGACAGAACTTCCTACCTGAACAGTGAATCTGAAGCTTCTTCTCAGTTACCATGGACCTCTTTCCTTCTCTTGTCAATGTTCTCCTACCACATCCTCTGAGATTAAATTAACGGCCATGTTTTGTTAGATTTGCATTTTTCTCCAATATTTCCATCTTCAGATGAAGAACTGAACAGCACCCTGCAACATATTGTTTTAAGCTGACATTGCTATGAACCTTTCCACTACTTATGGTAGCTTCACAGAACTACATTTTTACAGATTGATTGCAGCTGGACTCCTTTCATTAAATAACTTTTTTCTTAGATCTAGTGCCTAATCTACATCTCCCATATGAGTTTATGCA
Organism: Poecilia latipinna; assembly: GCF_001443285.1. Classification (NCBI taxonomy): domain Eukaryota; kingdom Metazoa; phylum Chordata; class Actinopteri; order Cyprinodontiformes; family Poeciliidae; genus Poecilia; species Poecilia latipinna. The sequence continues at coordinate 65,544 of NW_015114208.1, read as the reverse complement.
TATGTATGGCTGTTTGTTCCAGGGTTTACGTCAGGGACCTGCAAGCAGAAGCGAGACAAAAAAATTGACGTAGCTATCACACATTGCAAAGTTTAACTATTTCCTTATTATTAGCCACATCATTATAGAAAAATGTATTTTAAAAAAATAAAGACTATTACAACACATGCGAAAAGAAAAGTTCACATTTTATTTCTTTTAGAAGGTGGGTCAAACCTGACTTTTCAGTCTTTATAACACACAACTAAAGCTGACAGACATGTTTTATTCTGCATTGGCCTTAATTGAAATAAAACAAATGGAAGGAGGACTAAAATGTATGCCAGGGTGAGCTTTTCTTTTTTTTTTTTACATTTCAGGTATTTCCCAGGGATGTTTGTATGAAGCCATGATGCATTGTTTACCTAGATAAAGGAATAAAAGAAACATGTTTAGAATTTTTTTTGTTTGTTTAGTCACAGCATAATTTTTTTACAACACATGTTTTTATGTATTCACGTTTCTAAAATTTTTAAATTGAAGTCACTCACTCAAGATAATGGCTCTTTAATGTAAAACGTTGATATAATGCATTAAATTTAAAAAGAAGAAATCATTTAGGGAAAACCTTTTCTTAAATATCAATTATCTTTGAGAACAAACTTCAGATGTCCAGACTGTTACGCAAAAGTTTATTTGAGAAACAGGAGTGGCTGTAAAAAGAGATTTAATGCCTAGATCTCATTGCTGCCATTCACACATGCTTGAGAGGGTTGCACCAAGATGCTAAATATTGTTCTTGTGTTTCAGTCAGAGCCTGAATCCAGACTTACATGTTGAGATCTTCTTCTTCTTCTTAACGAGCCAGTAGCAGAGGTTTCTCCTGGCCCGGTCGCTGAAAACATTCCTGTCCTGAGGCATGTTTTGGGGTCAAATGATGGATCTTCGTTTATCTAATGAAAAAGACATGGGCTGTGGAGTAGTGGGGAAAACATTCACTACAGTAGGAATGCGTCACCAGCTTTGATGTAATACCTACCGTGTCCTCGCTTTGTGGAGGAAACAAGATGCATAGCTGCAGATTCAGTAAGACGAGGCATCAGGCTGACTGTGTTGTTCCTGATTTTTATCCTCTGACAAACAAAACACAGTATCGCAAAATTATTCCTTAAACTTTTATGCGTTTTTCAAGTTTCAAGCACAAATTGGAATTAATTTTAATCCAGATTTTTAGAGTGTGTGACAGACCAAGACTGTGTCAAGTCGGCCACGGGGTTAAGCTGAGAGTTTCACTGACAAATAAAAATCTATTTAAAATGGAAAATGTTACATACTACTACACAGAATACAACTTAATATTAACTTCAATTTCTCTTTCGATTTGATATTTTTAATAGCTGGTGATAGTGAGGGGATGGGGGGCGATTAACTGCTGATTCACTTCTGTCAAACTGCCCAGGGCAGCCGTGGCTACAATGTAGCTTACCACCATCATCACGTGAATGTTTGTATGAATGGGTGAATGACTGATTGCAGCAAAAAGTGCTTTGGAGTCCTCAGACTTGATGAAGTGTTGTACAAGCACAGGTCCTCGACCGTTTTACCATAACTGACTGCAAACATCCAGCGACTTTCACTGATTTGCTGATGATGAAAAGAAGAAAAATTTATGAATGGCAGATGCCTGCAAACAAAAATACTGCCCGTCTGTGTGAGACACACTGTCTTCAGCAACAGAAGACTCATGCTTCTTGCCTGAAACGACTTTAAGACCCATGGTTTTTTCTTCCCTCCTTCTTCTGGGTGCATGATCTCCACAATTTCTCGCACCTGGCTCGCACGCTCAAGCCTGTGTTGTGTTACCAAACTACTTAGCAACAAGCCTGGCTGTGGTGCCTCTGCTGAGAAAACTGGAGCCAGCTCTACTTTCAGGAACTGGCAAGCCTCACTGACTGGGACGTTGTTGGCCAGTCTAACTGAGATCTTGTAAAACATGTTTGTGTTAGGATTAATTAGAAGGTTATTCTGATGGATTACATGACCTTTGTGGCTTTTTTTTTCTTTACATACAATTGTATAATTTGGAAAAGCACTTCTTTGAAAAAATTTAATGTTTCCTTGATCTCAGTAAGTAAAACTGGAGGACAATGTTTGAACTCCAGTTTCAAATAATCATTTATAAAAACTAGTTTGCGGTAAAAACGAGGAGTACGAGTCAGAACATCCTCTAACATAAATCAGCTTGGTTTTTACTTTTAAAACTGTCACAAAAATATAACATATGTGTTGTGATCATGCAGCTCCTTTTGCAGCTCTCGTCAGAGGTAGTCATTTTGGCTCTGAATTTTATATTAGTTTTGAGCTTTAGTGATTCATTTGAATAGTTTTTATAACTTCAAGGATTTTTAAAAGCAAGAAATAAGTCTGAATTGATTGTGAATTTTCTCACTGGGCACATATATAAAATATATATTAATGATTGGGAGTTGAGAAAAGTCCTTATATTTCCGGAAACCAACAAGCTTCTTGCATAATTACGGTGGGATCTTTGAACACTTATCAGAAATGCTAACATCTCATTCTGCTAGTTTTAACACAGTACATGGGTTTTTAATAGGATTCACCATTAGCCTGATTTGTCTACTATAAAAGTAGTTTATATATAGGAGAATTTCTCTAAATTTGACCGAACCATCCTAAAGTTTTGGCAATCTGTGACAAACTATCACCGAGACGTAAGAAATTTCAAAAACAACCCCTTGGTCAGTCCGTTTCTGCTCAAAGTTAGACATTTCCTAACGACTACACCAACAGTTTAAAAATGGCAGCATGTCATTTCACTGCAACTTTTAAGATGTGTTTTAACAGTTAGGACAAATGGTAAGATTTTAGCTTGAGAAACTCCACAATCAAAAAGTTGTGTTGCTTAAAAAAAATACATGCATCAATGGTCCCAAATTAATGACACTCATGGCCAACAAGAAGTTTTGCTTCTGACCAGAACTGTCTAATTTAGTTATTTAAAGGCTGAGCAAAATGGGTTCAGTTGTACTCCATTTCAAAAATAATTTCAAGCAGGAACAGATATATATTAAATTTATTAATTCTCAAAAAATAAACAGTGAAAGTAGTTCAGGTAAAGTGGATATAAGTAAATACAGAGCAAGGCAACAGACTGCTGGGTGGGAAGGCAAAGAAAAGCTCATGTTACAGCGTTTAATTAAAGACTTGATGAATTCAGCTTTGCTTTCTCTGCTGTTACGTTAGCAGGGAGAAAAGCTCAAACAAAAATCCTCAAATTTTGTTGTTAATCTGAGAGGAAACGTAAGAATTCCCAAAAGTTGCATATAAATTTTTAAAATTCATTTATACTCTATCCAAGCTCATACTTTGCTATCAGTACAAAAAAAAAATAACGTTTTGAAATTACTCCCCACCTATGGTCCTATTACAGCTTTTCACATTCATAACAAAGCCCTCTGATTGAAGGGTAAATTTATTATTACCTCCTGAAGGAGACATTTTTGCTAAATCTGCTGGGTAAATATCACAAATGAGACAGGAAGTGAAAGTGAGTCTCCTCACTTTTTTACAGCAAATCAACAGCGATGACCCAGTCTTTAGTGTCTTTGAGAGAGTGCTGCTCTGCTGAAGCCCAGATGTAACAAACACTCATCCAGTTTGCTGGCTTTCTGCCAGTAGATGCTGCTCTACCCGCCGATTAATGCGCTGGAGATCTTTCTGATGGTTGGGTGGATTTTCCAGGTCCTCATGAAGGCATCGTGCGATTTCCAGCTTCCTGTAGTCCTCTGGTCGCACCAGACGTCGCACAGCGTAAAGAGCTCGATCCTTCAGACTGTCAACTGGTGAGAGACAGATGATAAGAAAAGTGTTGCTTTTATTACATTAATGCATTTTACTCCAGATTTATTTATACAGTATTATCAGGTGCATAGATCAATAAGACAGAATCAGTCAAGAATGAACACATATGCAGTCTATAGATGCATGAATTAAAAATATGCACTTTGTTGTGCTTTTAAGTATTTTAGAAATCTGTAATGAGCTGGTCAAAATTAGAATATCAGACATAATAGAGAAGAAAAAATTGCCATTGACCAGGAAAGCCTGATTGGTGCATATTAATTATTAAAGTTATTAAATATTGATAATTAAACAACTGAGAAGCTTTTAGAAAGTCAAAGAAAATATAAAAGGTACAATGTTTAAATAACAAAATACAATCTGTATAATCAGACATTAAAGCCCCAGGGAAAAAAAATACAACTAAACTTATTTCTCTATAAATTCCACAATGCATGTTTAAAAGTATATAGATATCTTAAATATCTTTAAGAGTCTTACCCGTTAAAGTGATGTTAACATGAACGGCTGCATCACCGGATGGCTTGGGAACATACAGTTCTTTGCAGTTGACTTTTAAAGGCTCATCTGAGGCTGCATCTCTGAAGAGCCAAGGGTGCCCTTAAAAAAACAAACAAATACAGCATTATAACACATTATTTTACAATAACATTTATGACAAAAAAAATGTGACCATCCAGCTGGACCATCACTACAAGATATTTTCCCCTCTGCCAGTTATCTGAATTTTATGAATCTCTTTAGGTCTGAAACATCTGTGTAGCTAGCTGCAGCAGTATCTTCCTCCCTCTGCAACAACGGAGATCTGGGTGTTGAAACCTTTCTACTGACTCGTGTGTATCATGTTTACAGATCTGCTCACATGATCACAGCCTCCGAAGGAGAGAGATTTCCTGGCACAGATGATAACATCTAGGGCAGCAGGAACTCATGTTCAGCAAAGCAAATTAAAGCTAAGGCTAAATTGGGCCATCTCAGCCACGTTCTTCTGTAGGAATGATTAAGGTTTCCTGCAAAGAGAATTTTTTTAAAGCTTAGCCACATGCTTAGTTAGCTCACAAAAGGTCAATAATCCATCACAAACCAGATGTAACTTAGGTTATTAATTTAATTAACTTTAATTTTTCCCTTGCAAAAGAAAGTAAACTAAATGTCTGTTTCAAAGGACAATATTTCCTGTCAGTGCTTTTAAATTAAAAGTGTATTCTATTGTAACAAACTTGTCTTTTAAGACAGATAAAGGGACAACTATCATTTACATAAATAAAAGCAACATTTATTTAAGATTCATTGATGAATATTTCCATCTTTACCTGTTATTTTTGATGACTTCATATACTTTTCTCTGGTTTTAAATGTCTTGTAGCCTTTTCATTTTTAATAGATTGCAGTAATATCGTTTGATATGTTGCATCATTTCAAGATCATTTTGTCAACTTCATATTATCATGAAGTTGATAACCCTAACTCTAATCTACATGGTGGGGCACTTTACTTTTACCACACAGAGCAAGTTTAAGCTGGATCGCTTTTTGCCTTAAAGAAAGCAATTTGAAAATAGTTTTTTGGGTTTACTCTGGTTATATTTGTCAAGATTTAAGCTAAGATGCGGTTATACAGAAATTTAAGTCATTACCAGACATGAAGTGAAATGAGATTCAGCCTTCATCCAGCTGTATACCGTTGTTGCACTTAAAATAAGTGGACTTAGACAATGTGTTTCACTTAAAATCGAGAAACAAGACATTGAGAGAGAAAAACAGCTTTCTAATTACACTTTTGTTATTGCTGAAAGAAATATGCACCATCTCAAAACAGATTCTCCTACTGATTAATCGATTAAGTGGTAGATTTCAGTGAACCCTGAGCTGAGGAAGTTCGTTCACTCACTCACCGACATAAGTTGTCATTCTCCGTCCCGAAAATGGCTGCATGTCAGCGTAACTCGTTGGCTTGCCTTCGTAATTTATCCACAGCGGCCGGACAACACGGCCGGTGCGATTACAGAAGACAACATTAACGGGAATCCCACTGCTCAGAGAGCGAACCGGGGGAAGAGATTCCTCTCCCTCCTGAGGCATTAGTTCTGACCACCGACTCCAAAGTGCAGCAAGATTAGCTGAATGGCTAACAAAAGAGGAGCTAACGCGAGCGGGCCCCTTTTTTCCGAAGTAAAACCAACAGTTAAACGGCAACTGTTCTTTTTGCAGTTTAGTTTGTTAGTTAAACTTAAAACACAACTAAGTTCAGAAAAATCGCAAAGAAAACCCGCACCTAGCTCCTTTAGCTCCACTATGCTGTTTATGTTTTCTCTTCCGGAAGAGACGTAGTACTAAACAATGTTCTGATTGGTTAGAAAGCCATGTACGACATCACGGCCATCAAAACGTGCCTCTCGTGCGTGCTGTGCGTGGCGCAGAGAAAGAACCACAACAATGCTATGGCTGTCCGCTTCTGAAGCTTCGATACAATGTTTCAAACCCCAAACAGCGGCCCTGACACCTGAACTCAGCTGGAAACGATTAATATTTTGTAAGCATCTTTTAGTGCACTTTTGCTGTTGAGTGAGAATATGGAGTCATCCAGGAAGAGAGGTCGTTCTGACATGTGGGCACACTTTAAATTGATCGCTCCTGACAAGGTAGGTGTGTTGTCCTGGCTCTTTTATTAGTAATATAGCAACAGGAACAGCTTCCCATTGAGAAAATTACTAAAGGGCGATTCCACCTAATTTTTCACGACCTTGAGCATCTTTGAACTGCTTTAGTTAGACACAAAAATATTTAAGACATTTCAAACCTGGTTTAAATCATTCTGCACTGATTACAGAATATCTAAAACCACGTGTCTGATTTGTGAAACTTCGGTAAATGACCGCGATTTCAGCAATTTTTAGGCATCTGGACCCAGTGGTGTAAGTAACGAAGTACAAGTAGTTCGTTACTGTACATAAGTACATTTTTCGTGTATCTGTACTTTACTTAAGTGGATTTAATAATGGGTACTTTCTACTTTTACTCCACTACATTTTACAGTAAGTATCTGTACTTTTTACTTCACTACATTTCTACAAAACTGTCGCGTTACTCGTTACATCCAAGTCGCGTTGCGCTTTTTTTCCGTTAAAATGTGAAGTTCAGGGACTTAAGGTGGCGCCGTAAAATCCAAGCAAAAACGTGACTTACGTGTCTGTTGTCACCCATCGCCTCCACCTTTACTCGCACGCGGAGCTCCAGACATGCGCAGCGGTTGCTTCTGAGCGGGAGAAGATGTCTGTCTGATCGTCAGTAATATAATAGCGCTGCATAAATCTTGGGCTGCACAGTGGCGCAGTTGGTAGAGCTGTTGCCTTGCAGCAAGAAGGCTCTGGATTCGGCCTCGGTCTTTTTGCATGGAGTTTGCATGTTCTCCCTGTGCATGCGTGGGTTTTCTCCGGGTACTCCGGTTTCCTCCCACATTGGCCTCTCCAAATTGCCCCTAGGTGTGAGTGTGTGTATGCATGGTTGTTTCTCTGTTGCCCTGCGACAGAGAAACTGTACCCCGCCTCTCGCCCGGAACGATGGGCACCAGCAACCCTCCTGACCCCACCAAGGGACAATCTTAAGATATGGCGACATGCAAAACCAGCAGCGCTTCGCTTTCACAGACGGTGGGGACTTAGTCCGACTTTTAGTAGACACACATCTGCGATGGAAAAAAGTTGTGCGCTGAATTATTATGTGGAGGTGTTGACTAAGGTGTTGCAAAAACTATGTTAAACGGTGTTACAGAGTAAACACAATGCTTCATTGTTAATTAAAATGGCACATTTCTAATGTATTAAAATTAAATAAGATCGGTTCATTTAATGATATTGTATTAGCGATTCAGCAAGTACTTTTACTTTTAATAAAGTATTTTTAAAAGCCAGTGCTTTTTTACTTTACTTAAGTACAAATGTTAATGTGGTGGCTTTACTTGAGTACATTTTTGTCTGTGTATTTGTACTTTTACTTAAGTAAATTTTTTGAGTACTTTCTCCATCACTGTCTGGACCACAGTGGAACTGCTCCTGCTCCAAAACTGCAACTATACCTCTCAAACTTTAACTGGATTATTCTGCACTAAAAGCAGAATATGTAAAACTGAACATGTGATTTGTAAAATAAATCTTTATTTATGAAACTTCAATAAAGAGCCATATAAGTCGTCTTCTTGTTGTATTATCTTTTTGTTTGTTTGTTTGTTTGCATCCGAACCACACTGGAACAGCTGTTGCTGAACTGAAGAGCTCCATCAGTACAGATATGTGTTATCACACATCTGCTCTTTTGCACTGATATACTGTATTTTAAACAGTCTCTCTTTTTAATCCAAAATAAACATGTGCATGATGTGCTTTAAAAATAGTCACCTTACTCAATTGCACACCTCTTGGATTGAGTATAATATTTCTGTTTTTGATAACTATACAGTATATTTGCGTTGTCATCTTGTACAGTAACATGTGTTGTTATTGTTAATGTCATATCTTTCATATATATGTAAATATACACACAACACTTTTGGATGTTTTGCGCAAATATCTTGATTCTGCTGTTGCAATTGAATTTCCCCACTGTGGGACAATAAAAGGTATTTCTACTCTATGCTTCTCTTATGTACAGAAAAGTGAGACGTATTCTAGTGACATAGTTGTTTGCAGGTGATGTGTGCCTTTGTGCATCACAGTAACTGTGCTGGTTAAAACGGCTGCAGTAGTTACCATGCCTATCTGATTGCTGGCAAATTAAAATCAAAGCCTTTTTTACTGGTCACTGTGGTGACTTACAGTGGCTGGGCTCTGCACATTTAAATCTCTCCTTAGGGTGCTGGTTTGATAGGTTCTCAGATTTCTGCCTCCTCGATGAATAAATCACAGCATAAATCATCACTTTATCCATTTAGCTGTTGTATTATGCATTGGCGTCCAGGTAAAGCATTCAAAATGCATCTGCACCTTGTTTACCTTATTTTTGAGTCATGCCCTCTTCTAATTTACCTCTGTGTTGATTGTGGTTAGCAGAAATTAACTTAAGTATTGTGAGCTACAAGCCTATTATTGATGTAGGCTGGTATCACCATTAGGGTACAGCTTTTTAGACTCAAACAGCAATTTAATTTACAAATTGTGTCTCTACAGGTCCAGTGCTCGTTGTGTTTAGGTGAGCTGAAGTATCATGGGAATACTTCATCCATGATTAGACACTTCTCTACCCTGCATGGAGCCACGGTTAACCATGGGAACGCAAACCTAGGTAGGATGAATGTTTTAATTATTGTTAATGAACCACAGGTCTGTTTTACATTTTCCTTTTATTCATTGTCTTTTTATTTGTGTATGTCTTTATTTATCTAAGTAGATCAGAAGCCAGATGTAGACAAGGCTCTTGTGAAGATGCTGGTGAAAGACTCACAACCTTCTTCCATTGTGGATTCTTTGCCTTTGCGTGACAGTGGGGGGCAACACAGGAAGAAAGGTCGCTCTGATATGTGGGAATACTTTAAATTGGTCAAGCCTGATAAGGTAGGTGTGCTGGCTCTTTGATAGTTAATATAGGCAGAGTTGGGTAATTACATTTACTCAGTAACATTTACTTCAGTAACTTTTTGGGAAAGAAAACACGTTTAGGAGTATTTTTTATATGCTGTATGTTTAGAAATTGACTTGGAAAAATGTTTATTCCGATTTTCTTATTTTGCAATTATGTAATTTATAAGAATTATTTCCATTTTGGTTTATAAAATACAAAATAACTTTACATTTTGGTCTGTCTGATGTAATTTTAAATATTAAATGACTAATGGTTTGATCAATTACTCAGTACTTGAGTAGCCTCATTACCAAATACTTTTTTACTCTTGCTTGAGTAATTTCTTGAATGGCTACTTTTTACTTTTACTTGAGTGAAGATATGTTAAAGTAGTGTTATTCTTACTTGAGTGCAATTTTTGGGTACTCTACCCAACTCTGGACATAGGAATAAACATACACAGTGGTAACTATCAGTGTAGTACAATATCTTTGGTCTATATTAGATCTATGTTAAGGGGATATATCATTATATTTAGTGACATAAAACCCATGAAATACTGAAGGTGCAAAATATAAATCATAACCAGTCGTTAGAATGCTTTTGAAAGAACCTATTTCAAATAATTTCTGACAAATAACTTTTAATACATAAAGGGATTACCATAAATAAAATATGATTTGTCCTTATTATTTGTGCTTTAGCTTTTAACTGGAACATGACAAATAGATAAGTCGTTGGTTATTGGGTAAGCAGAAAAAGGATAAACTTTGACGTTTTGCAATAAAAAATGACCAATGCAAATAACATGTATGCGCTCCAAAAACACTGTTACTAGTGGACGCACTATCTGTCCCAACATTACAGCCATTATGAAACGGCTGTAATGTTGTAGTAGCACCACAAATGTGCTTGAGTTGTCCTTTGGTCAGTGTTTGTCAATTCCGGACCTCAGGGACCACTGCCATGCATATTTTAAATGCGTTTCTGTTCCAGACCACCTAATCCAAATGATTGCATGACCTCCTCTGCATGCCATCAAGAGCTGCAGCAGCCTGTTAATCACCCACTTATTCAAGTCACGTGTGCAGCAGAAGGGCAACACCGAAAACATGCAGGGCAGTGGTCCCTGAGGACCGGAACCGAGAGACACTGCCTTAGAGTAATGTCTCAATGTTTCATACAGGTCCAGTGTTTGGTGTGTTCAGCTGAGTTGAAATATCACGGAAGTACTTCCTCCATGATTAGGCATTACACTGCCAAGCATGGAGCTGTGGTTAACCAGGGGAAGGCGAATAAAGGTAGCATAAATCTCTCGTACTTTTATCATTATTGCCAAAAAACCCCAGAAACTACAATATGCTTCTGCTTCACATTGTCGTGGCTTTTCTGTTTTATCTGCTTGTCTTCATTTTTGTGTCTTAGGGGACAGGAAGCGAGAGCTAGATGAGGCTCTGGTGAACATGCTAGTGAAGGATTCGCAGCCTTTTTCCATTGTTGATGACTGTGGCTTCAAGGAGTTTGTGGCATTGCTGGATCCCACATATACTCTTCCATCCAAACAGACTCTAAAGGATATGGTGATACAGAGATACGAGGGCCAGATGTCCAAGATCAAAGCTCACATAGAAGACGGAGACTCTGACCTTGACTGCTGATATATGGACCGCCGTCAATATGTTATGTGGATGATACTACCGAACGTCCCACAATGCTATTGGGAGTGGCGTATTTGCCTTAACACTTACTGGTGGTAGGATCGCTGCTGACACAAGGTCTCTCATGAAAGAATGGGGCATTAAAGGAAAGGTGACCTTATTAATATGGTCGCCTGTTAGAAGTTTGAATCAGAGATGTACACTTAGCTTTGTCCTTTTGTTAGTTTTAGTGGTGAGGAACTCTGTTGATGCATCTGATCTGGGGGGGCCTTTGCACAAGAGCACAAAAGCCAGTCACACTCTTCCAAACCAGCTCAACAGGAAAAATAAGCTCAAAGAAGTTGATCAATTTTGAGGCGATAAAGTTTATTTTAGAGGTGGAAACAGGCTGGTACTGAGCCTTGTTTGTATTTTCAGTGAGGCAGCTTTTGTTGAGCTGAAAACACACAATAGCTGTCCAAAGTGAAGGTTTCATGGCTAAAGACTTTCCCAATGGCAAAGATGTCGTATGTGATACTTGAGGGAACACTTGGGGAAAAAAATAAATTACAATGCAACTGAACTTTAGAAATTACCGTTTTCTAAAATGTGTTAAAAGTGTGTTTTTGCTGAGCAGCAGTCATCAATGTGAAACAGTACTAGAGACATACGTTTCTCCCTGATTTTATTTTTCTGAAACATTTAATATAATTGCCATCCTCCATGATGAATAGAATATGTTCATTTTGGAGATTAGCAAAATAACAGAATTTATTTCCTGTTATTTTACTCAGAAATCTTGCTTTACAGGATTTCTACTCACTCTCAAAAACTCTGGAGAAGTATGAAATTGGCTTCTCTCATTTTCCACATTTGGAAAAGTATGGTAATTCTTTATCAAGGAATTGTATTAAGTTTTCTGATTTTTTTTTTCCGTATTCCAATTTTGAACTGACAAAGTCTAATAATCCTTAACAAATACTATTGTTATCACATCAGTTAATTAATTTCATATGCTTTATCTTAGATTTTGCTAACTCTCAGATTAGTTTGAACATTTTACCCGTCGATATCTGATTTTTGACTTACTGACTGTGTGTAAGAACTTAAAACTTTAAGAAGTATTAGATTGAACTGTCCCATTTGATCAAAAATCCAAAACAAGCACTGGAACTGATATATTTGGCAGACATTTGCTCCCTCATTGTGGCATTTAGCAAATCTGCATGTTGAGTTTGTTTTCATGGAAACGGTTTCATATGTATCAGTCTGTAACCTGTTTATCTTATCTATCATCTGCTGACCTAATAACCAAACCTTCAGCAATGGAAGTGAGCTCCACCCAGTTTGATCTCCAGTATAAAAACAGGGGGCGCAGCTCAGGAGACCAAAACAAGAGTTCGACTTCTGCAGCGTTTTACCTCCTGCAAAATACTGGTGGACAAAAATGACTATAGCTGGAGAAGCTGAAGTTTGATCAAGGCTTTGCAGGGAGAAGATACGTGTAGAATTGAAGTTAGATAAAAAACGAGAGTTTTGCCAACTTTGTATGTAGGACTTTTCTTTTAATTAAATAGGTTTCATATATGTATATATATACTATTTCTATTCCAGACGCTTAAAGTTAAAATGCGTCCGCTAAATGAGAGCGACTTTGTGGATGCGCACGACGTCCCGCGGGACGAGAGTCTGGCCCGGGTGGAGATCGCGCTGCTCGGTGCGATCTTCGTGACCGCCGCCATCCTCAACACCGCCCTGCTGCTGGTCCTCTGGCGGCAGCGCAAGCAGATGTCCAGGATGCGCGTCTTCGTCTTCCACCTGTGCCTGGCGGACCTGGTGGTCGCCTTTTTCCAGGTGTGCCCACAGCTCATGTGGGACATCACGGACCGGTTCGTGGGACCCGACGTGATGTGCCGCCTGGTGAAGTACCTGCAGGTCCTGGGCATGTTTTCCTCCACCTATATGATCGTGGTGATGACGGTGGACAGGTACCAAGCCATCTGCAACCCGATGGTGAAGTTTCAGCGGGCGCGCTCAAGACTGAACGTTCCCGTGTGCGTGGCGTGGGGGGTTTCTCTCGTGGGCAGCTTGCCGCAGGTTTTTATCTTCTCCCAAGTGGAGGTCGCACCTGGTGTGTTTGACTGCTGGGCGGAATTCATCCAGCCTTGGGGGCTGCAGACCTACATCACCTGGACCACTCTGGTCATTTTCATCCTGCCGGTTTCCACGGTTGTGGTTTGCCAGGTGCGCATCTGCAGAGCCATTCAGACCAACCTGTCCAGAAAGACTCACAGGCAGGGAGTGAGCGTCGGGGCGCCGCTGCCCGCAAGAGCCAGTGGAGTGGCCGGGATGTCCAAAGCCAGGGAGAAGACGCTGAAGATGACCGTGGTCATTGTGTTGGTGTATATCGTCTGCTGGGCTCCCTTCTTCACCGTCCAGCTGTGGTCCGCCTGGGACGCAAATGCGCCTAAAGAGAGTAAGTTACTGCAAAATTACTGCCACGTTTTTCCTTATAGACAACAAAGGCGGTCCGAAATTGAATGCGGCCCAAGCGAAATTTGATTTGGGCCATTAATTCTCTCCCTAATCTAATAAAATAAGTTAATGTAATGATTGTTAAATTAAAAAAAATCTAACGTTTATATGTATGTATTGCATTATATCAAAACGAAAATGATAAAAAAATAAAGTGCTTCTTTTTCAAATACATAAATAATGACATAGGACAATTATTTGATGTCATTGTGTGTTAAAATAATTATTATTTCATTATTTTATATTTACTGACATAGCTAACCTAAGGTTATATGGCCTTGAGCTGAATTAAGTTTGGCCCCCCAGTTAGTCCTATAAATTAATATTTATAGATGGGATCACTTGAATAAATGTGCTAAATACATTTTTTAAAGTGTTAATAATTTATTAAAACATAAGCAGAGCAAAATCTTCAATTAAAATTCAACTTCATTACACTGTTGACTATTTTTGAATGTATTTAATTATTTCTTCTTTCTTATGCAACAAGCCACTATGACGTACATTAACCCTAACATCTAATTGGTTAACCTGCTTAACTGAAGACCAATCGCCTTAATTTCTCCATTGTAAGCCCCACCCAGTAACTCTGAAATAGCAAAACTGACCAAGTTTATTTACTTAGCACATTTACAACAACCTCAGCTGACCAAAGAGCTTCATAACAAACACAACATTACAGGAAATTATAAAAAACAGAAAATAAAATTAAGTTTGTTTTAAAAAAAGTAGTACGATAATTATAAAATTGACAGAAAATACCTAAAATTAATAACATGAATAAAAACCAAAACAATACTTATTATCAGCTGCAGTGATTTTCTTCCCCCCTTTAGCTTTTGTCCTTAATTGGTGTTGAATGTCAGGGAGAACAAATCCGTTTTCAGTCTGGACTTAAACTGACCGACTGACTGAGAAAGCTTAACAAATAAATGATTTCATCTTTTGTTGCAACAAAGAACTACAGAACAATAAATTAGATTCCTAAGTAAACATATATGTTTTTAACATATACTGAACAACAATTTATACATTCATTTTTACATTAAATTATTCTGTTACGTATGTTTATTTAACTTATTGCACATTGAATTGTAACACTTTTATCTGTTCATAAAACTTACATTCTCATTATTTGTAAGAGAATAAAGTCCAGACTCCTGTATTTCAATGCAGACTTAATAGAGCAGGGAAGTTTATGTATTGTTTAGTTTACAGCTACATTATTAATAATCCATCCAGAAAATTGTTTGTTTTCAGCATAAACAGATCTGAGGAACATATTTATGCAACAATATTAACTGGACAAGATAGTTCACATTATCACATGTGTTCCTGTAACCTTTTTACATAAAGACATAAGACATTCCTTTTGCATGGATATAGAAAGCACAGTTTTATCAGCTGATTTCACTTGTGTATTTTAACAAATATTGCTCAGCCGTAGGTGTAATATAGTCTGCTTTTGTACTTAATTTACCCAATTACTTTGCTGTTGATAAAATGGAAAGATAAATAATTTTATCTCTGCAATCATTAGTTGTTTTTTTCTTTCAAATTGAACATGAAATACCATTACAAATTTTGGATCATTAAAAATTCTTTAAAATTTTCTTTAAATTTAATTATGAATGTAAATTTGTGGCGTCTATTCTCTGTGTCAGAGGTCAAACATCCTCTGGGGCCTGGCAGGCCTGTGAGCTTAGTTTGTTTTTTGAGTAAATTAATACAGGAAGCTACGACTCTTTCACATTTTCATCAGATTTCAGTGCAAACACATTAAATGTTTTTAGCTCTGTTCCTCCAGCTGCGATTTTCACCATCCTGATGCTGCTGGCCAGCCTGAACAGCTGTGCCAATCCCTGCATCTACCTCCTGTTCTGCGGGGAGTTCCCCAAGAGGCTGGTGAAGCTCCTGCGTCCACCGCCGCTCTCTGCCGGTAAGGATCTGATGCATGAGGAAGTGATGCTTGTCAGCACTTTGTATACGAGCTTTAAAAACGCCTCAGAGTCAGAGGGGTTGTAACGTCATGTCACAAAGAGGGGGTGGGGGGGGTTAACATGGAGAACCTGCATGCTGAGAAGAGCTTACGCTGAGCTCTCTTTGTGTTTGACAGAGAGATGAAGACAAAATATGATTTATCTGTTGATGTTTCTAACGTTATTGCTTGTCTCTGAAGCAATCATCAGGAGAGCAAATCAGGGATGGATGGCCGTAAATGAGATGTGGACAGAGTCTCCTTCAAATGTTGGTCTGAAAGGTGATTTTACTTAAATGGAGCATTTTCAACTGGATAAAGACTTTTTTTTATTTTTTTTTTTAATGTAACAGGATATTTCTAAAGCCTTGAAGAGACCGGACTTTTGAGGTTCTCCTATTTTTGATTTCAGCTGCATAATGTTTTATTTTTTTTATATACAAAGGTTTGTGGAAGGAAATATTACAGACACAACAAACCACAACCACAGAGTGATTCTCATTTGTTGGATCTGTGTTTCATTCTTCAATAATAAGCTGCTGGAAAAGCTAAAGAACAAAAAGTCTTTGTATAAATGTACAAAAAGGTTTGATGTTTTTGTTCTGGGAAAAAAAAAAGTCCTCATGTTTGTTGTGATGGAGGTGAATTTTCTGACAAGTGAAGAATAAATCTATTTTCTTTCTGAGGTCGTATGAAATAAAAATATGAAAACAATATTATAGGCATAAACTTGAAATTAATTGTGTGTTACATTGCCTTACTAAAGTATTCCTGCCCCACGAACAATCCCAACTTGTTATGTTACAACCATGAACTTCGATGTATTTTGTTGGGATATGTGACAGACCATAATAAATTATTATATAATTGTGAAGTAGAATTTAATAAATTGTTTTCAAAATGCTTTATTAAACTGAATGAAAGCTGAAGCTGCAGCATCATGGCGTGGGCTGCTTTTCTTCAGTGGGAATCGGGAAACTAGCCAGACTTGAATATTCCTGTTTATATTAAATGTTTAAAGGATCATACTGGCCATAGTTGGACTTTGTAGCTGTCTTTGTTAAACATCTAATGAACGTGTCGCCTCCAGGTTTGCAGACTGATGAGGAATTTTAACGCGGGTAGCGCAGCTTGCCAGCAGCAAGATGAGAAATGTTTGACTTGCCGGATTCATTTTCACTGCACCAGCTGAAAACAAGTCACGTTTCAGTGCTGTTGTGTCTTTTTCTCTTTGTGTGATAACAAAGGAGTCTGAATGTCATTTTTCAAGGTTAATTTTAAAGTAAGGACACAGAAAGTCTATCATTCTTCCTGACTAAGCTGCTGATTCATGTAAGGCGTTTCAAGTTTGAGAAATAATAGGGTGAGTATTGGCAGTGAGTATTTACATGGAGATGTTTTCTTTTCTCAAAACCCTGAGTGTGGGAAACACAATTAAAGTGCTGGGAGGAATAATTCAAACATTTAGAAGAGGAGGATGAGAAGCCCTGGCGCTACAGTTGTGTCCTTATTCACTCACTTATTTACCTTTTGAGAGAGCTACACCAGAATGAGATGAACGTCACGTCATTTTGGGTTAATAAAACATTAATGACACTGTTTTGTTTTTTGTTTTTTTTCAGTGTAAAATGACAAGTTCAGCTATTTTTAAGAACATGAGTTGGGTGCACATGTTATTTTATATTTATATACATTTGTAGATTATCTGCAATTCGCACAAGATTAAACTTATACATACAGGATCACATATCCATCTAAATCTCTGAGCAAGTAGTGCTGAATGTTCTTGGATTTCTTTTAACTGGACAGGACCAACGTCTGCTAATGTCTGGTAAGTGGTTATGGCTGACTGCATCTGGTCCTTTTTCTCTATCAACATGAAAAGGGTTTGTTTGACAGCACTCATAGGTTTGGCCGGTACTCTGAACACCGGCTTGGTTCAACAAACTGAGTGAAGATGAGGGGAGAGCTGCAGATATACACATATTGGGAGAGGGTTTGTTTTTGGAACAATCTCTAAACAGTTTTAGATTCCATAATTATAGGTTCAAACATTATTAGCACTACTTGTTTCAAATGTTTTGCCACTTTGCCAAGGTCCTATAGATGACCCAGGAGAAGGCAAACTGGTTTGGGCATTCAAGAGATAACCAGCAACTACGAGAGCTCAAGCCAGATAGGATACCTAAATAAAAAAAGACATGCTGTAAAAAAAAAAAAACAATTATTAGAGACAACTAATGAGTTGTACAGTCAAAGACGAGAAGCTTGGATCAAAAACAGAACACGTTAGATTCAGAATACGTTTATTGACCAAGTTAGTGTGCACAAATGAGGAATCTGACTTTGATTTTCAACTACTATCAGCATATAGACATAAGTATAAATATATTAACTAGAGAGGAGATGAAATAAGAACCAAAGCGCAAAATGTGCATGCATTTCAAGTCATTTTCATGAATTGATGTGAAATTGCAAAAATTCTTGCTTTGTTTCATAGTTGAGGACTTTCCTCATCAGGGAAGAAATTCTCTGTGGCGGATGGTTTTTGCAAATAGTGCAAATACCAAATTGAAGATAAAAGTTTAAACAGTTCATGTCCAGAATGTGTCTTACAATGGTCCAGTAAAAGTCTAGACTTAAATAAAGCTGAGAATCATAGTCAAAACTTGAAAATACCTCTTCACAGATGCTCTCCATCCAGACTGACTGAGTCTGGTAATTAGCAAAGAGCTATAATTGCAGAGAAAAGGGCTGTGCTAAGTATTTACTCAAGAGGGTTGAATAGAAAAGCACGCAACACTTTTCAGATTTTCCTTGGTTAAAAAAAAAAAACACAATAAAACAAAAACGTAAACCATATATTTTCCTGCTTCTTCTCCATGACACTTTCATGTTGTCGTTTGGACGTTCGTACTCCTGACCGCTAGTTGGCGACAAAGCGCTTCATTTGATCTTTTAGGGAATAAGTGATGAAGTAATTTCCAACAGGAATTCGACATGTTTTTGTTTTTTTCTTGGTTTCCAAAACAACTGTCCATGTGTTCGTTACAGCTCCCTCCTCACACACTAGTTCCTCCATAAAAGCGCCCTGGTTGTCTACTTTGTCTGCGTATTGTTTGCACTTTCCTTTTTGTGGGTCCGCGGTGCTTTAGAGCCTCTTGAATGGGCAGAAACCGCGGACTGTTTGGACCATGAACTGGGCCTGTTCCTGTCAGAAGAGGTGAGACTTTTAGCTCTATGGGTAAAGTGAGCATAGAGACCCGGCTGCAGGTGGTGAGCCTCAGCCAGCAGGGACTTTCTCAGGCTAAGATCGCCCGGCAGACAGGGGTCTCCAAGAGCGCCATCCAGGCTCTGCTGCAGAAGCACCGGAAGACGGGCACCGTGGAGGACCAGAAGCGCAGCGGCCGACCGCGCAAGCTGAGCGGAGCCGACGAGCGGCACATAAAGCTCATCTGCCTGCAGAACAAGAAGATGTCCAGCAGCGACATCACCTCCGAGCTGGCGGTGACGAGCGGGACCCTGGTGGACCCGTCCACCGTCAGGAGGAGCCTGGCCAGGAACGGCCTGAGCAGGAGGCGAGGAGACAGAAGCAAAACCTGCCTGAGTGATGACAGAGAGGATGGGGAAGAGGGAGGGGAGGAGGACCACAAAGAAGACGGTGACAGCATGGAGAAGGAGCTCTCTGCCAAGGATTCAGGAGCAGAAATTACAGACTCTGATAAGAGCATCAAGAAGGAGAGTCTGGACGCTTCAAGCTCAAGTGAAGAAGCGTAGCAGCCTTTTTTTGTAGGCTTTATCAGGCAATATTTGCTAAATAAAACAATTATCAGCTGGTTATTGCAGCTGATGATGTATGACGGCGTATTAGGGTCATTGTAGAAAAAGTAAGCAACTTTCCGCAAAGGCACTCAGAAATTTTGAGACTAAACTCAGAAATTTGCTAGAAGGAAATTTGGAAATGTTTAAGTTTGAGAAGTCGAAAATGTGCAAGCATCATCTCAAATGTTCAGATTGATCTCAGAAATCTTTTTGGGGAAAAAAGACGGAATTGTTTGAAAAGCAGAAAAAAATGACTTTTGAAAGAATTTATATATATATATATATATATATATATATATATATATATATATATATATATATATATTCTATGTGAAAGAAAAAAAAAATATATCTAACATAT
>NW_015114208.1:15588-42694 GCF_001443285.1 Poecilia latipinna | reverse complement strand
TGTAAAAAACAGAAAAAAAAAACTTTTGAGAGAATATATATATATATATATATATATATATATATATATATATATATATATATATATATATATAAAATTTCTAAGAGTAATCCAAAAAATTTCTAGCAAATGTTCAGCTTTTCATATGCAAGAGATTTCCAAGTTTCCTTCTAGCAATGAGAGATTTGATGAGATTAATCTCTAAATTTCTGAGCTTCTTTGGCAAAAATGTACTCGTTCTTTCTATCGACAATGGACCCATTATGCCGTCATAGATGGTGGGACCAGTCTGGACTTAAAAACTCAGAAAATGATCAACTGTGTTGGAAGAGAAACCCAAACATGGTTCATATATGTCCTGTAAGCTCCCATTTATAGACTGGATGTCAGTTTTTATGCCAAACAGTGTCAATCACGCTGCTACATGCACTAAACAGCGAACAAACTGTGAAGAAAAAAACAATGAGTGCCTGGGGAAACCTGTTCAGATATTTTTCTTTGTTGACCCAAACAGGAAAGAATATTTCAGCAGGCTGAAGTGACCAAAAATAAAGTGAAACCAAACCGTGTTTACACAGTTGCTGTTTGAACATGTCACAAACATCGTTCTTGTTTGTCCAGAATTATTCTTACTGCTGATAGATTCAGATTTAATGTCATCTTGTAATTTGCAGGCAGGTTTCTTCTGACTGGAAGGAGGAATATTAATATTTGGAGTCGTGACTTGAATCTGTGGAGATGGCTGATGATTAGAGTGCCACTATTTATGTCATTACTTATGAAAATTGAAATAAGGATTGTGATTCACCCACATTTTCCTCACTTTTCTCTAATCTTGCTGACCCATCTTGTTCTCCTAGGTCTATGTCAGGTGTAGAGGAGTAAAATAGAGTGAAAGTCCATCCAGCTACTCACAAATAATATAAAACAGATTCTGCCACCTGAAATGTATTGGTCTACTGAATGCTGCGTCCAAGCAATCTTTTGCGTATTTGCACATGTGGAAATTACCATTAAATCTGCGATTTGATACATTTCGCAGCTTGACCAGAAGTCTCATAAGCTGCAAAGACTTTGAGCTGATTGCAAACATGAATGGTCAAAATACCATTGGAAACATGCAGTAATTAAAATAAGCTTCTTGTTGCTGCAAAGCCAATAGAGGTTTTTCCACCGACTCTTAAGAGACTGCTACAAATCACTTAATATGCGATATAAGTCTTCAAATGTAAATAAACATGAATTATTTTTTTCCAAAAATTATGCCCTTTGCACATTCTTTTTATTTCATGTGTTGCTAGACTAACTTAAAGCTGTGCATAATTATAGTGTAAGCAAACATGCAAATATTTTTCCAAATAAAAATCTGAATAGTGTGGTGTGCATTTTGTTTTGATCCCTCCACCGAGTCAGCACTTTGTAGATCCGCCTTTTGCTGCAGTTACAGCTGCAAGTCTTTTAGAGTTTGTCTCTACCAGCTTTGCACGCTAAACATTTTGCCCAGTCAGCTCAGCCACAGTTGATCTTGCAACAGATTCTCAATCGGATTCACGTCTGGACTTTGACTAGGTGATTTTAACCCATGATGGAAGACAAACATCTGACCTAGCTCCACGTTTTATGGAGCCTCTGACTGGTGTTCTTCCAAATTTCCTTGTATTTTGATCCATTCATCTTCTTATAAGCTTAGCCTGGATTCCCTTCCTCCTCTGAGGAAAACTCTCCCCACAGCCTGATGCTGCCACTGCTGTTTCACAGTGAGGATGGTGTGTTCAGGGGGATGTTCAGGGCTACTTTTCCTCCGCAAACAGCTGAAAAGTTTACTTTTGGTCTCATTTGACCAGAGCACCTTTTTCTACACGCTTGCTGTATCGGCTAAACTGAAACTGATCCGTCTTGCAAATCTAACTCGGGTTTCTTTTGGCTTCTCTTTCACAAAGGGCCAGATTTCTGGACTGCATAACGAAGAGTTATCCTACCAACATACTTTCCACCTGAGCTGTGATCTCTGGAGGTCCTCCAGGCTTTTTATTTTCCACTTCATCGTCTTCTGCTGCTTCTCTGATTTGCGATCTCATTATCCAGTCAGTTTAAGTGGACAGCTGTGTATTGGTATTGTCCATCCATTTTCAGATGAGAGACTCTACAGTTTTCTGCTTGGAATATTGATTTATAAGCCGTCTCTCCTTTAAACTTTTCCACAACTGTCTCCTGACCTCTCTGCGGTGTTTTTCAGCCTTCATGATGTGAGATTAGATCGCATGTGACACATTAGATTTACTAATCAGGTGCCCTGTTAGTGGCACTGGATGTATCTGAGTGAAGAATGATGAAAACAAAAGCATGGATCCCTTCCAAACACCCTAAAACGAAGGTGATATTTGTCGCTGTGAAGTGACAAATATTGAAAAGATCAAGAGGGATGAACATTCCTGAAAGGCACAGTGCTGTAGAGTTCGGGGGCTTCTTTTTTTTTTTTTTTTTTTTTGGAGTAATGTCTTTCATCAATCTTTGGCAGCACAAAGCAGCACTGTGAAATGTTCAAAAATAGCTCGGTCGTGTGAAGTTTCCCTGTTTAACCTCTACGAGGTTTCGGTTGTCAATCAGTAGCACCTTCCATAGACTCAGACGATGTCCTGCTGTGACCATCTCTGCTGCAGGCGCATTGTAACTGATGGTAATGAAGCCTAGTATGAACAAGCAGCACTTAAGCGTGCGAACATGTCATGCTTACATGGAGCAGCCCGTGTGCCGTAACAAGCCCAGCTGACATCCGTGATTAATGAGCGTAGTGTGCACAGCTGTTCTCCACGCTTGCTGTCTTGCTCAGTGCACATCACAGCCTGGATCTGGTTTGTTCTTTCACTGCCTGGTCAGAATAAAAAAAAAAAAACAACCACCAAACAAGAAAGGTTGCACACGCTAATATTTTTGTTAAACTGGCACACATTTGCTTCTGCAACGTCTCAAGATTAATTTTTCTCCAGTGTTGTTGTGAAAGAAAAACTCTTTCACAGTCTTATCCTGATGAATCTTGTTGGAATATGGCTGTGCCATCAGGGAAGAAAACATCCACTGATCTAATGACCTCATAATCCAGTTTATTCAGCTGGCCACAATCTTTTGGCAGACATCAAGATGAACAGAAATAAGGGTTTAAAATATAAATCTATCTGCGTACTGAAGGTAAATATAAGGTCTGAGTTTCGATTTTGGAATTGATTTACTGTCGGAAATTAATTCCTCACCGATATCCTGACTACTTAATATATGGTTGTGGTATAAAAAAGTAAAAAGCAATAATTTAGGAGGTGCTGTTACTCCTGGACATGAAAAGACGACCCAGCAGCTGCTGCGGACACAAAGCAAAAGGAAAAAAGAAAATAACCAAGGTGTGTTGGTGAAATGTCACATAATGCATCTCAAAGTGGTACCAGAAATGTTTTTCTCCGAGGGTCGTCACATTAAAGTCCTCAGAGAGGCTCCGCATCTCTTCTCCCACACACAGAGACTCATCAGACGGCTCCGAATGAGCCTGCGAATATTTGCGTCCACATCAGACATAAAACGCAAAAATCACATAACGTGTGTAGACATGATGGCTCAGGAGCGAGGGCAACCTCTCTTTGTATTTGTTAGAATTAGAAAGGAGCTTCTAGCTTCTTCTTTAAAAGCACTACTCCACTAATGCGTCCCAGCTTTATAAAACCACAGAGGTCCAGAACCATCAGGTCTGGATCTCTGTGGCGTGAGACCGAACAGTCTGGACAGAAACCTGAAAAGCAGCACAAGGTCTCTGTTCGTCTCCATTTTTAGCCACTGGTGCAACAAATGATCTGGAAAAACAAGGAAAGGCCTTTTTCTGGAACCAGGCAACTGATCTCTTAGTAAAACTTTTAGATTGACATAGGAATGAAAACTAGACCAATGACTGGATGCAAAGTCTGCAAAGTAACAGGATACAGCACCTTGAAAACGTCTTGAAAACCCAAATTTTAAAGTGTTTTATTGGGATTTTGCTTGATGGACAAACAGTGGTGCATAATTGTGAATTGGGAGGAAAATATTACACAGTTTTCAAGTTTATGATTTTAAATAATCCGAATATTCCAGGTGTAACTTCAACCTTGGAAGGATTTTTTTCTTTTTTTTTTTTTTTTGAAGACTTCTTTTAGCATCTTGTGGTCTGCTTTCAGCATGAACTTTATTTGAACGTCTCCCTCTTGTAAACTATTTTATATAAAGTTAAATGACTAATTTAAACATATTTTTCCCAAAACAATCTTCTTTTAAATCTCACCAGACTCTCACTTCAACAGTCAGGAGCACAACGAACCAAATGTCTGAGGCCTAAGCAGAGAAACCTTCTTCAAAATGTTGAGTTATGACACCGTCTGCATTTTCTGCTTACATGACATACCTGAGAGTAATTTTAGCTGGTATAAGAAGAAATGAATGTGTCCTCATTTATTCCTCGCCAGAAATTATATATTTTTTAAATTGCACTCCACAGAAACCTTTGGAAGGGTTTTTTCTTCTGTTTTAATTGTCTATATTACTTCTTATTTTATGTCCTTATATGTTTTACCTGGGTAAACATTCATTCTTTGACTTGTCGATCAATTTGCTGCTGGTACGTCTGAATTTTGCCACTGCGGGACTGTTAGGGATTTTTCTATTCTAATCTATTGAATTATTAAAAGTAAATTTAATTTAGATAAAATGTGAAAAATCTGGACTTTTTTTTTGAGCCACTTTTAGGCCTAAAAGTTAAGATAAGATTTTTTTTAAAAACACAGCAGGATCATGTTTGTCTTATTAAGATCTGCAGCTCATCATCTCACAATTAGCCATTTGTTCTACAAGTGTGAATTAAAGGTCGGATCAAGAGTTTTTAATACAAGTTAACCTGAAAAAGTATACTGGTCAGTCGTTCCATTAAACTTTAAGGGACACGCTTTACAAATCAAGAATTTTTCAGCCGTGAATTTGATTTTTTTGTCTTACCTGTTTTCTTACAAAAATAAAAATAAAAACACTTTACTGAAGATCCTAAGTAAATTAGTCCAGCTATATTTCTAAGTGCAGTACAAGATTTAGCTCAGTTTAGTTTAAATACTGAAAACAAGAGGAAAGAGAGCAAAACTTGGACTAAAGCAAAATCAAACATCCAGCTTATCTAAAACTGACCAAAAAGTAAGAATGAAATATTGAACATTTTCAAAACCTCAGTATCCAGCAAATATCCTCACACAAGCTGAGGGCTTCTCGTTTTATTGTTCCAGTCAGATGAATGAGACAAAACATGCAAACTGTTCCCCTATTTCTGAATTGTTTGTAGCTGAATGATTGTGACTAAACCAGTGCTGTAAATAACCTTCTTCCTCAGCAAATGAGAAGGAAAAAGAAGAAGCTTTCATTGAAAAAATGTCAACTATAAACAAAGAAAAAACAAAAAAACAGAACATGTTTGCAGATGAACATCCTCAAATTTTTATACGATCTCTCGCTGTGCTTTGTTTTAGTAGCGAAATGATAAAATTCCAACAATTTTCAAAAACACAAAAAGAGGATTGGGAAATAAAGGACAATCTACAAATCAGAAGAATAACAGTCATATAATACAACTCATGTTTCTATACAGCCACAGAGAAAGACCCAGGAGTTCGCTGCAAAAACCAATGGAAAGCAAACGTGAGAGAACCCAGAAACTACGAAACAATAAGCCGTGAATCTTATCGCCGGGTTGCTGTTTATGAGCTCGTGTTCAGGACTGGCTCGCAGATTTTCCAAAGCAGCAACAAAAGGACCGTCGAGCTGTTAGAATAGGCACCGAATTTCTAACATGCCACACGTCATGAACAAAATGAATGGATAAGGGCGAACGCTCCGCTTTGCTCTCCGTCTTAATTAGCTCTGACCTTTGTGAAACGGTCCGCCCTGAGGCACTGATACGTATCTGATGTTCACTCCTGAAGCAAAGCACCAGACGGGACAAACGGCCTCTGCTGAATGCAAACCCAGCAGATTTGATCAAGTGTATTACACATTATCATCATCATCATCATCTCTGATATTAGCCTCCGGTTTTTGTTTGGATAAACAAGGAAACATGGCTGTGATAATTACCTGCACGGTTCTTCCACAGATCAGCAAGAATGTTAAATTAATCCTGAAAAAACAAAACAAAAAAAAACTCTTGCATACAAAAATACATCAGATCTAACATTTTCAAAAATAATCTGTAATCACAGATCTACACGCACATGAATGCTTCTTAGTAAATTAGAATATCCTTGAAAATGTAGTTTATTTCATATAATTTAATTCAGAAGGTGAAACTCCTTCTCATTACACTAATATATTTAAAGTGTTTATTTCTTTTAATTTTGATGGTTGTGGCTTTCGGTTTAAAAAAAAAAAAAAAAAAATCAGGAAATTTAAATATTAAATACAGTCAAGAAAAAAAAAATGTAAATACAGATATGTTACGATCACAATATAGCGAATAAAAAAACCAAAGTATCTGACTGATCATATTGCAATGTATCCAAGCGTCTTAATGGAAAGTTAGGTGGAAGGAAAAACTGTGAAAAAAAGTGCACAAGCAACTGGGATAACTTCAGCGTTGAAAGGATTGTGAAGAGTTTGGGGGAAATCATGACGAGGCATCGAGAACTTACTCTTTGTGCTGAACAACAGGCAACATCTTATCTGCTCTAAAAAGCAGGATACGCATAACCAAGTCATTACTCTTCCCCCAGCCAACCTGAGCCTCCTGAAGACCCAGGAACCTCCATATTATGGGGCACTAATTCAGCAATTCATGCAAAAGGAGCCCTGACTTTTCAGTACTGCGGGATTTCTGTCCATTTCCACCTAACTTTAATATTCTGAGGAACTGAATGTTGTAATTAGCTGTAAATTAAATCCATCAGCATTTGCAGAAATAAACACTTGAAATACAACCCTGTGCGTAATGAATAATAAGTGAATTACCGAAACAGACTCGCTGTTCAAATATATCCTAATTTACCGAGCCGACCCCCGCTGCTCTACGACAGATTAAATATCTCAGACCAACAGCTGAAATGACAACAAGTTCACTAAACAAAGTGGCTGCTATCGCGGTGCCAGCTGCATGCAGATGAGACTCTGCGCTGCAGGAAGAGAACAGTAGAGATCGTAAAGCGTGAAGCGACCGTTTTGTGTTTATTTGTGTGTGTCGGAGCGTGAACCTTCAGCCATATTGCTTCGTACGGAGAGGAAACGGCTGGATGTGCAGCTGCTGCATGCGGGGATGTCGAACGAGTTCCCAGTCTGTTCAGGCCGTCGGTCTTCGTCTCCTTCTCATTGCTCCATTCGTCCTTCTAAAATCCACCCCTGGAAAGTGCCGTTCAACGACCACACCCTCACTCCCCTCTTCTGCTGCGATGGATTTTCTGCCGCATGTGGCAGCTGTTACGATGCACTGATGACTATTAAGTTAGAAAGTATTTGCAGTTTGACAATGACAGGAGGAGCGGGGCGCGGGGAGGCGATTTCTGAAGAGGAGGGACGGATGGTGTGAAGTCACAGGCAGAAGAGGCGAGAGCCTTTGTCGCCGTCCTCGTCCTCCCCCTGCGGGATGCGGGGCAGCATGGCCGAGCGGGTCAAACCCCAAAAGCGAGGCGGAGACAAGTCCTTCTTGGTGGCCGTGAACTTCCAGCCCATGTGGGAGCCGCAGGTCCGGCACTGAGCGATGGTCCAGGCGTAGCTGAGAGGAAAGAGGGATTCAACAATAAATCATCATTTACGTGTGGCGAAATGTTCCTAGAAGACTTTTTCATTTTAAAAATCCATCCTTTTCCAAAGTGGTCTCAGTTGTACATGTTTTTATTTAAGTATAAATACTAAAAATCTCAATTGGATGAGGAAAAATGTCTGAATATATATGTTTGTTATCGTTTTTCCATCTTTATCCAGTCCTGGAATCCAGCATTAAACATGAAGTATCAGATGATCTAAGTGGTCAATAGGAAAACACACCTGAGAAGCTAAAACTTGATTAAAAGAAGAAGAAGAAAAAAAAGGTATTCTGCATAAATAACAAGATCACCTCATCAGTCCAGCCACTTATTGCTCAAAGAATAGAGTTTATAATCTCCCCAACAAAGCATTTACTAGCAAAAGCCTGGACTAGAGTTAAAACTAAACACGAAGCAGAATCAGTTTTTATGCACCAAACATCAGGAAGAAGCTTCCCGTACGCTGCATTAATGCTCCCAACAAGGCTACAGATATTTTTCATTTGATGCTGCATGTGCTTAGCCTAGTTTTTATTTTTTTTACCTTATTTTAAAATCTGTATAATCTAAATATGTTTCAGTTTGTTTTATCTTAATGTATGCTGCTGTTAACTTCAACACATAAGCACTTTTAGTTGCTTTTGCTCAAAAGGTGCGACATAAATCAGGACACGATGCCTTCATAAGAACATAATTTCACAACAAAGCTTTTCTTAACTCTAATCCCACTGACTGAATTCGCCTCAAGATCCTCCGTCCAAAGAGCTCTGTGTTTTTGGAAACCTTTACTGAGTTTTGTTTGTTCCCGTCCACCTTTCTTTTAGTTTTACACAGTGTTATTTTGACTCCTCAAAGTCTCAGTTGGATTATTTTGGTCTTAAGATCATTACAAAAGATACGTGCAGCTCTGCACGAATGAATCCCAGTCCAGAATCTAAACCATTAGATCTAATTCATTTAACTTTAAAAGTACACTCAGCAGAGTTCATCAAGAGTGAACATGAATTATTCAATAATTCAATCACACTAGGACAAAATCAAAGTCTCCATGTCTTGTAATTCCTAAACTCCCTCCTGAGACCTGCTCAAAAAAAAAAAAAAAAATGCCGCAAATTTTGAACAGACCAACACAGGCTGAGCGAAACGCAGATCATCTAAAAAGAAATGGTGAAGAAAAAAAGAGCAACAGTGACTCTGCACTGCTGCCTTTGCACAGACAAGGCAGGGTTGTTATATTTTTAAAGCAAATCAATGTTTCTGGAGTCAAAAACATTTTGTTCCTTTGCAGCAGCAGTACATTTGATCCATTTAGAAATACAACTCCGTGAAGGTTTCACAGTCTGTGCAGAGCCTCCACCTTCAAAACGGGGCTGAATCTTTGTGTTTGTAGCAGAAGATCCTGTTTAAATAAACAGGAAGCGGCACTTCTGACCAGAGCAGATATGAAGCAAAACACAAACACTGCTGAATTCATGCTGACTTCCAAACACATTTAACAAGAGTTTAAGGTCAGAGGTCAACTGAACACAGTGAGCGTTACCCTGGAAACCAGCTGTGCAGTGTGGAGGGCCTGCCGACCAGGTTCAGGTTGTTGGCTTTGTAGACAGTCAGCGTTTCGTGAACGTAACCGTGAGGGTTGACGTACGCCGCCATGGGGCCGTACAAAGACAAGCTGGTGGAGGAGAAACGGGCAACAAGTCATCAGCTGAGAAACTCATTGGAGACTTTAAAAAAAAAAAATGAAATTAAAATATAAGTGTTAATCCTGCTGTGTCTGAGTACAGCAGTTTGTTCAACAACCTCGGACTGCATGGCCATGTATGGTTAACAATCACAAAGAGCTGCTTTTAGGCATATTTTGTAAACTGTAATGGATTCAAACTTAAAGTTTTTGAGACTGAACCTGATCTTAGCCACCAGGTTCACTGAGCTCAGGACGAGTAGAGATGGTAGCGAAGCAACGGTGAAGAAAATGTGGGTTAATACCAACAGGCTAATAAAAATCGCATCATCACGTTTTCACAAATTTGAAATCAAACCTTAAAATCAACCTTTTACTCAAGTGAATCTAAAATTCAGCAGCAGCCTTAGCTGCTTTGGTAATTTACCAAAATAATATGCAAGACATGTTAAAAAGCTTTAAGTAAAAGCTTTTCTAAGCTTTTCCCTCTCTAACATGTTACCGTTTTTCTAAATTCAAAACGTTTACTGCTTGTGCACAACGTGAGTTTGATATTTAGTATCACTGATTTGGCCAAAAGGATACAGGAACCTGAAGTAGAGTTAAAATAAAATGCATTTTGAATTTAAATTTACCCTGTTATATAATCATATGTGCATATTTTGCTAACAAAATCCTAACTATAATTCAAAATGATGCAATAAAACTAGAAACATTTTTTCAATGCTGTAAATTTCAGATACTTTGATGCGACTCTTTGGATCAAATATGAGACGTTCAAGCTTTTTCTTTTTTTTCTTTTTTTTTCAAAACCATCTGCTGTCAAGATTTTCCTATGTAATACAATTATGTTTTTTTTTTCTCAGACCCCTAATTGAAAATGCATTAGCAGGACACAGTTATTATTTCTGAGAGCATCAGAGATCTCACAGCACACATAATCGCTGGTTAACTCTGATAATCTTGGTGACTAAATCACACTTTTGTCTGGAAAAACATCCACCGAGGCTCTGGACAATGTCCCGTGTCCTTGGCGTCTTTGTGTGTTGCTGCTGAACAAAGAGGTGACCCAAAACAGATCGCAGGCGGCTGGAAAATGACATTAAATAACAGAGGCTGTCGGTGTGGAGGTGCTGTGTTTACTCATGACGTAACTCTGACTCTATACAACTTCCAGCCTCGACCACAATGCGTTTGTAATGGCAGTGATTACAGAGGAGAAAGGTTTGCTTCATTCTGCTGTTTTTCATCAAATAAAACAGCCAACTTTTGTGTGAATAGATGCACAAATTGAAGTACGTTTGCACATTTTAAGTGCCTTGTAAGATTATTCATACCTCAAACTTTTGCACAGTTTGTAAAACAACAAACCACAAATCCATTTTGTAGCGATGCATTGATAACAGTGTAATAATGCAAGTCTCAAAAACCAGTAAACCGCAATTTTGTAAAGAAGACTTACTGCTGGAACCGGGAGATATTTTAAATATCCAAAAGTAAAACCACTGAAAAGGAAATAAAAGCCACACATAATAAGTAAAATAGAATATGATGTCTCTGTAATCAAAAACGTAAAACCACAATGGAAATTATCGAGCTCATTTTAATTTATCATGCAACTAATTGATTAATTGCTTTTTGTGATGAGCTTAGAGTCAAATGTTTCTCAGCCTACAACAGATTTTCTTCAATGAACAAAAATGATCACATCAACCACAGCATTATGCTGCCTCCACCATGTTTTACTGTGGGGACGGTGTGTCCAGCTGAGTCCAGGATGATGTGCGTTACTGGTTTCCAGCACGTATGGCCTTAATGTCACTCCAACATCAACGCCAGCTTTGTGGAGTGAAAGGCCAATAGATGTCATGTTGACAGATTTTCCACCCGAGCTGTGGATCTCCGCAGCTCTTCCAGAGTTACTAGAAGAGCTGCGGGCCACTTCGCTGCTTTTCATATCTAATCCTCCTCGTCTGGCTGGTCAGTTTAACCAGATTACCGTGTTTTGGTAAATTTGCCTTCGTTCTGGACTTTTTTGAGTGTCTTTTGGATACAGCAGACATCGAAGATTTTCAAAGTGAAACTTCTTCGCAACTTCAGGGAAACTGAAGAAATCATTTTCTAACTGACCTAAAACAAGAAACGTTTGGTCTGATTTAACTTCAGACAATAAGAAAAAAAAAAGCAGCATGTGTCTTTTTATTCAGTGTGTGTAAACCTCTGGTTTCAACTGTGTAGATTTCATTCAAAGCATTTAGTATCTCATTTTAATCTCTTGACTCCTTTATGCACCCGGGGGTTGCATTTCGGTCCTCATTTTTATGTATTTCTCAATCAGAAATCCATTAAAATGATCATTTTGATATTTAACTTCTGAAAGAAGTCACAGCAAAATAAATCCTCACCTGAAGATCTCGTTCTTTGTCGTAATTTCTGTGTCTTGACACTGCTTGCAGCACAGCGACGTACACTGAAGAGGAGACGTAACGCCGAGTTAACAGGTGATGTGCGTCAAACGTTAACTCTGATGAACAAAGCTGTAAAATTCAATCTTAAACCTCCAGGCTTGAAAAAGAGAAATTCAGGTGAAAACAAGTTTGTTAAAAAAAAAAACCTGAACACATCCACCTTACAAGTAAAAAGAGCTGTCCTCTATTTAAAATATGTTGAAAGGGTTACTTTTCCTTTTTCATTTCAAATTATTTGTCCTAGATATTGGTATTTATCAGCCAGATATCAACATAAAATTGTGTCTTTGTACAACAGCTTAATGCTAATAATATAAAAACTATGTTTCAAAAAGGATATGACCTTATTGGTGTTTTATGAAGCCAATCACAAACCTTCACTATGACAGGAATGTGTAAATGTGGAGGCGACTGAGTTTATGAGAGGTAACTTTCCCTCAAACTATACCTGCAAAATGTTCTGCACAGAGCTGATAAATTACCGAAATGAATCATGCAGAACATTTGAATGTTTGCACCAACATGGAGGAACTTATAGACATTCCTGTCCCAACTCGCCCTGACACACACACACAGGGTTAAAACATACAGAATAACCAGGATGACAAACACCAGACTGCCTTGTTATGTGCAACGTAATCATGTGAAGAAAGCCTGGAGTGACGTATTCAGAAAAAAAGCTTCTTCGACAGTGTGTTCACCTTTCACCCCAAACACAAAAGGCATCCCCTCTGCCATGTTTTCCAGCTGTTAAAATCAAATCAACCAACATTTACTTTTGTTTCGCAGTAAATCAACTCTTCTGGAATGAATCTCTGCAGCGACAAATTGTCTGCCAGCTGAATCCAGGTCCGGTTAAAGACACCAGAGAGAAACGCAGGCGAGCCCTGGAACTGGATCCCATCACAACACGAGGAAAACGACGTCGCAGCAGAGGGACGCGGCGGCCTTCGCTTACCCGGTCCATGATGTCCAGCTCGCAGCGGAGTCTCTGGATGGCGCTGCCGATCTTGAGCAGCTGGAGCCGCAGAGCGTCGTCTATGGGGAGGCAGGCAGCCACCCTGTAGGAGAAGTCTGACACAAACCAGACAGGAGAAGAGGAGATGGGTTAAATAAACAGGAGGGAGCAAAACGAGCACAAACAAGAGCCAAACACGCACGGACGTGCATGATGGATGAGCGGTGAGCCGGAGAGTGGCTGACCTACGACGTTTGTTGGGAGTGAGTCATCCTTCAGGTTCTCGTCCCATTCGTGGAGCTGCTTCTTCACTCGGTTCATGAGCGACTCCTGCGAGGTCGAGCCACGGGAACAAAGGTTTACATTCAGTCCTGCGAGATGTTCTCTAGTGACTAATGGGCCGCGCTGTATAAGCGGACTGCAGCACTCACAGAGTCGTAGAGGGAGTAGACCCAGGGAGGCCATGGAGTCAGGTTGGCACAGTGAAACTTCCTCTGGAAACAGAAACGAATCCACCACTGGTGAACTGAATTCATTCAAGTATTTTTTTTTCCAGTTGTCAATATTTCACAACGCTGTTGAACAGATGTTCAGAATTTCTTTTACTTGTAAAAAAAAAAACAAAACCTGAAAAGTATTGTTTGCTTTTAGGGCCGGACAATAAGCAAATAATATGTATCACAACGGACATGTTATCAATAACAACAGATAATACGTCTGATAGGACGTTCATTAATTTCACTGAACTCTGAGCCAGAACCGCACAGCATTCTGGGGGATGTAGGCAGAGGAAAGACTTTAGCTGCTCAGCTTCTCACGGCTGGCTAAACAAAGTTAGTGGCATCGACTAAAACTCACTCACTCATTCTTTGGTTACCTAGCAACAACCTGCCCAGTAACTTGTGGTTACCTAGCAACAACCTGCTCAGTTACTTGTGGTTACCTAGCAACAACTTGTTGAGTAACTTGCACAGCAGCACTTTAAGGTTTCACTACCATACTTCATAACTGCTTAAAAATAAAACATAAAAAAACAATGTAGAGTAAAAACTGTGGATTAAACAGGAAGTTTCACATCACTTCTTCTGAAATGTAAAATATCTGAAATCGTCAGTATTTCAGATATTTTATATTAAACTCCAGTTATTCTGTTGTCCAAACTATGAGAGAGACTGAAAGAAAAAAAGCTGTGCATCTTCAGTTTTTAATTTAACTCTGCTGGTTCTGGTATGAAGTGAGGCACACACATATTCATCTGTTCAAGGAGAAGCGTCTGACCTGCTGGCTCAACCAGCGCTGGGCCTGTTTGCAGCTCTGAGCTCTGAGTTTGGAGGAGGGGGTCGAGTGGAGCCTGGAAAGGGGCGCCAGCTGCACGGCAGAGAGCGGGTCCGGGAGGATCCGTTCGGGCAGGATCTGCACTTTGGCCTGTCTGATTCTGAGAGACACAGAAGGAAGGAGACGAATCGCAGCACAAACATGTGATGTCTTGAGTAAATGTTAGGAAGTGTGTGACAGGAAGTATGTAAAAAGTGAGAGCCGCCGCAACAAGAAGGCCAGCAAAGAGCAATAAAACTTATGTAACTGGTGCAAAGTAAATTTAATACAGATCAAACAAATGTTTCTTCTCAGGAGAACTTAAAGCACAAGATAAAAAGGTTAATTTAAGTGAGCAATAGTTTAAGGGCTCTAATTTCTGGAGGTATCGCTATAATAGGATGTCATAACAAGATTATGGCCGACAATTTATGTGTATTATATAATCGTAAGTAAAACGATGGAGATGTGTCTTAATAAGAGCTTGCTTATATTGAAAGAAAATCTCAATGATTTCCTGGGCAGAGGAGGATGGTAGTTAAAATGATGGATTTCATGGGTCCAGCAGTGACGTAAGAAGCCTTAATTCAGTAGCACTTCCTTGGTTCATAAACAAACAACCCCTCATTACAAATGGGGTCAACAGAAAATACGTTAATTGCATAAAAAGTATAATATATTAATTCTTTACCAACCAACTATGTGCTTATTTACCCAAGTTAAAAGGATTAAAATGTATAAATTAAAGACAAAGCCTTGAAAAAGGAAAATATGTTATTTCAGACTAGATTAACGCCAACATGTCGTAGCTTCTCCAAGATCTCCATTATGTCATTCAAAGCAAACTAATAAATTACTGAAGAAAACACACACAAAAAAATTTCACTAAATTTTGTCCAACTGCAATCAACAGGAGCACCAAATAATTTGATTAAAACTTGAATATCATCAATTCACATAAAAAGAGAGTAAGCTAATGCTAGCCTTAGCTTTCAGGAAGCTGCTCTGCAAAACATGCATAAATGCATATATTTATTGAAGTGTGTGCAAGTCTATTTTTTTAAACAGTAAAACATTACTGCACTCTCTGCACTCCTGCAGAATTTCCTCATGTTGGATTTAATATGTAGGGGTAAGACTGCCCTCTAGCTGTGAACTTCTAGAGTCAATTAAATCAAGATTCAGAAAAGTTAAAAGCTATATTGTTTTATTACTGAGGTAATAGTTTTAAGATGCTTAATATTAAGTTTTCATGCTGGATTTAGGGTTTTCAGTGTCTGCTCAGGGACTTCTTAGCATGTGGATTAACAAGAAACTGAACTGTCTCCCTTCTATCTAGTCTCAGTAATTTGATAACTCCTGAACATTTACAACTTGTCCATGAATACACAAAGTAGATCCTGTTATCTCTACTGAGCTGAGAAGTGAAAAGAAGTATTCAGTCCCCCGACCTTTGTTTTCTCACTTCATGGGACCAAATAAACTTACCCGTCTGCTTGAGTTCTGATCTCATGGACCTTAAATCTCTGCCTGCCAACAGCTTTCACTTTCACTGTTTCAATGCCGTACTCCTGCTCCTCTCGGTATGCATATATTTCAGCCGTTGTTCCAAACTCAGCCTCCGGTTCGCCCGCATCACTGCAAACACATGCAGAAGCTCTGAACTACCGGTGACCCAGAACAACTTAAAAGATTACAGCAACATCTAGCTCCTCTGACTGAGAAGATAACATATGGGATATAGGAATTTTATATTTCTGTGTTGTACCTGTGCGCGAGCACGGCGAAGGTTCGGTCTTTCTGGATGACGCTGCGCATCATGCTGACCTCCTGCGGCCTAAAGAGCTGCAGGGGCAGCGTCTGACCCGGTACCAGCATCACGGCTGTGTGAGGCAGCACAGGGATGGTCTGGCAGCTGTCGTCATCGTGCACCGTGCGGCCGTGAAACTCCTCCATGTCTGAACCCAGGTACTGCAATCAAAACAACAAAGGTATTGTTAAAAAACAAGACAACAGGTGAATATAATGTAGGTGGAAAAGCAGGAACTAGTCAGTAGCAGATTAATATTTAGAAAGTTAAAAAGGCTTTTTTCATCAAGATTTGTATTCCTAGGACAGATGATTTAGAAAATACACTGCCTTTCAACAGGTATGTTTACACCTTGAACATTTTTATACCATCATGTCACAAGGAAACTACAAAGAAACTCCACAATTCACGTAGGTGTTCAGTGAAGGCCTCAGAGGAATGTGAGAGGACATCAGTGAATACGTCACCGCATGAGACATAGTGGTGGCAACATCATGCTTTGGGGATGATTTTCTTCAGCAAAAGCTTTGTGAAATTGTTAAGAGATTTCCTGAAGTAAAACCAGTTAGAGGCTGTAAAAAAAACACTTATCTCTGAGGTGCAGGTTCACACTCCAAAAGGCTGAGTTGGTATGATCATTTTTTTGCAAAGCAAAAGTGGCACAAATAGGAAAAGAAACATAATTAATCCAGGGGAAGAAAGGAATTAGTGAAATGTCGAATGTGGAAAGGAAGTAAGTCCAAGCTGGACAAATAAAATGATTCCTTAAACGTAAAACTTTCCACAAATTTTCAGATATCTTAAGCTTATTGATAGTTAGCAGTGTTGTTATTTTGGATATTTAAAATCTCAATTCTGGGAAGCATTAACGCTGATTTCTTACTGCTGATATTGTAGAAAAGAACAGCGATGTGTTCACATTTTATAAAAGGTTGTTACAACAAATTGCTCACAGCATGAGATGTGGGAAGACTGGGGTCAAAGGTGATGGTGCTGGGTTTTTCCGCCTCGTCACTGTCTCGATCCTCAGTCTCCATGTCATCTTCCTCCTCTTCTTCCTCGTTGTCTGTTGTGGCACAAGTTAGTGAAGACATAGAGAGACGGGTTAGCGCTCCTTCTGCATCCCAACACAACCGCAGCCGCTAAAAACACTCTACTGGAGCCAAACGGGCTGCTTTACAAATGCCAACAAAGACAGAAAGCGAAAGCTTCGGGATCAAAGATGGACCAGAGCGGCTTTGAAACCTGAGGAGTGGCCTTTGTTGCGGGTGTCTCCGCGGCTGTCAGGAAGAGGACACGGACTGTCCCCTCCTGACACCGTGAGACATGTCTCTGCTGCTGTCTGTTACCTGGTAACAGCTGCAGATGGTTCCCCATGTTGTCAACGTTGTCTCCTCCGCCTCCCTCGTCAGCCATATCTCTGTGTTTACAATGCCAGTTCTTCTTCTATGGCGTCTTCTCTGTGCGGGGCCCAGATGAAGGCAAGAGCGCCACCGTGCGGTTTGAGAAAAATGAAAACATTTCCGCCAAAATCTCTTAATTTTTTTTTTATTAATCTGTGAAATTTTCTAGAAAATTGTTTTTGAGCTTTAGGCTCCAAAACTAAAAAATAAAGGAAATTTCTCAGTTTAAAATTTACTGCAGACTTCAGAAAACAGTTTTGACCCACAACTGCAGATAATATGGTACCCCAAAACTACTGACTGGAAAATTCACACTGGACCTCAAGCAGTATGGACTCTACAACTCTGGGACCTTCCTTTGTAAGTGAAATACAAACTTTAAAAGCAGGACTCTGCTCAGCATACTTTTAACCCTAAGGAGGATTTCCTCAAAACATAGTAGCTCTTGATACGTTAACTTCAATCAACTCCATGTAAAACAGGCTCCAATTGAATGGATTTTGTTCGAAAATATTGTCAAGGTCGCAGTCATTGCTGAACCTTTACGCACTCAGGTTTACCGTCTTTATGGAAGGGAGTCATCAATGCCTATGAACTCCTAGTCATATCAAATGATTGTCCTGACCCAAACAGACCATTTTAGAGGCCCAGGAAACCTTGAGTGTTTGTTCTGCTACACCTTGTTACTTCAGTATATTGTTTTTACAATAAAGTTGCAATATTTCACTTTGTAATAAATGTTTTTACCTTCTAATCTAATTTGGAGCTGTACCTACACTATTTTTCATACATCTCCAGTCAAGCTTTCACACCCCCTCAAGAGGGCTAACTTAAGTGCCATGATTTCTTTGAAGCTAAATATTGACACAATAAAAGAGGCTGAACTGTTTGGAAACTTAACAGTGTTAATTTATTGTTCAATACACCACATGACAGTTTGGAAAACAAGTTGTATTATGGTCCATGAACAACGCAGCTGCACTTCTGATATCCTTCCAGTATCTTTGCCTTCCTCCAGTTACGCATCCACAGCTTGGCCCGGTGGAAGTTGTCCTCCGATGGAACGTCAGGACTTGGCCACAATTTCAGTAGATGCGCGAAGTGATCCACTCCCTGGATGAATGGGTCTATAGATCTGGAGAACCTCAAATGGATCACAGCTGGCAGCGATGAGGGCTTACTTTGACCTCTGCCTCATCTTTCTCCTTTTACGCTTCAGCCTGTTGTAAATAAAGCAGCAGCTTTGAGGAAAATGTCCAGTCAAAATAAATTTATTGATTGTGCTTTTTTGCTCACTCTGAATCTCTAGAACATTTATGAACAATAAAAATGTTCATAAAGCAAGAACTTCGGTGAAATTTTTTTTAATCTACTTAGCTACTGTAAAGAAACCTCATTACGTGAACAAATTTTCTGTGGCTCAACTAGCTCAGGGATCACCAATTGTAATAATTCACCAATATAAACTGCCTCAAGCAAGTAAAAATCTAAGTGGAAACAAGAAGCAATACCAAACCAAAGTGACAAGAAACAAAACAGCAATATGTGAATGGTATGTAGGTGTATAAAATGGTCACTTTTTAAAAACAAGTGTCCCATTAGTCTGTTCTGGATAGTCGTGATCCCTAAAGTTAAATTTGTATTTAAATGATCAAATTGTCTTGGCACATCAATACTTTTCACTTCCTAAAAATTGTTTAAAATGAGCCACTAATAAAATACTCTAATTTGTGTTCAGTAACGGTTGTACAGAAAGTCCTAGCTGGGCTTGTTAGATTTCTGATTGCAGTACTGGCTGCTCAAATGCTACCCATTTGCTTTTAGTCTTCCTAGGAAAATTTACCTGCAGGGTTTACTTTGATAAAACATTGATGCATAATGAGCTTTTCATGCTACAATAACCTCAATTGCTGTTTCTTTTATATACAAAAGTATAGACTAAAATTTTAGGCTGAATAAAAGATTCAAGTAATTAGTATCAATTCCAACCATCATAATGTTTTGAACATTTCCTTTTAAGTTTTATACTAATCATTTAAAAGATGTTGAAATTATTCCATGATGTGATCAAGTGTTTGTCAACTTTCAATGTGCTTTGATGCAATTTGAGTAACTTCAGTTGCAGAATAAAATATTAAAAATTCCCTGATTTTGTTCATTTGTAACATGCATGTGGTGTTTTTATTTGAATTTTTAAATGTCATCTCAAATTAAATGTAGATAAAATAGACTGCACGTGCTCAGCTTTAGCTACCACAGCAAGCTAACCCCATAGAAATAAACCCTACACCGAGATATATATATATAAAAAACTAAAAATCACGGTGGAGTAGGCATGCAGTGGGCGCTTACCTGCGCATACGCTTCTTCCTCCACTAGAAGAGAAAAAAAAACCGTTTACGTTTGAAACATTTTACATTTTAACGGCAGCTTGAAAAGGATGACGTTGTGCTTCTAATAAAATATTAAAAATTTAAAGTCTCTCTATTGCAACACAAAAAACAAAAACACATGGCATCAATGGAGTAACTCGTATGGTTTCGCTAACGGTAGCACGGAAAGTAGCACAGGCCTTCTTTCAAATAAATATCCGTTGGGTGGAATTACTTAACTTTGAACCATTACAGGTAAATAACTATCACACATTAGGCATAATTAAGGTTAAATTATCCTATTTGTCTACTGGGCATGAATAAGAAGCGAGGGAAGCCAAGCTAAGATACAAGCTAGCAGCATAGCAACGCGAAAAGAAACAAGCATCTAAAATACATAAATTGAATTCCTTATCTTACCTTGGCTCTCATCGTGTGGAGATTTTTCTGTAAAAATGACACAATTAACTGGTTAGCAACTGCAGATGGTTTGTAAATATCAAAGATTAACTTGGATTTCGTTCGCGGTGAAACGGCCCACCATACCTCAAAGCGAGAAGAGCAACGGAAAGAGGATGTGACGACGAAGGGGCGCGACTTTTATAAACCTATGACGTCACATCAGACTGGCGCAGGGCGCATAGGGAAATGTAGGGTTTGTCCAATAAAATTCAGTGCCTACATCCTTCGGAGGCCGCACTTTAAGTGTGATTAGTCAAAGCGATACAACGAAGGCTCCTTTAAATGCGGCCCACAAAGTTCGTCAAAGTTTTCCCCAGATTTGAAGGACGAATAGTGTATCCTTCGCTGCCCATCGTATCCCAGGATTCATTGCGGGACAAACGGGAGCTTTTTGGCGGATGAAGTATGAGCGGGAAAGGAGAGTACTATAGTTTTAGTATTAAGTACATCAAAATCTGGCGGCTCAGAAATTAAAAGCAGAACTCGGTTTCTGTTGTTTGGCTTTTATAATGTGTATAAACATTTGTACTATAACTTTTCTTATAAAATATTTTATTTATTAAAACGGTTAAATAATTTAATTTAAAAAACTCAGCTCCGGTTGCTAGGCGACAAAACATACAGAGAAAATCTAAAGGTTATCTTAGACTGCTCAATTTCACATTGCTATGATTTTACTAATTAAAGGAATGATAAGACTTTGATCATAAATTACTGTCACTTTATAGACAAAAATGTATTAATAACTTAAGAAACACTCAAATTTCCCATTAACATTTATTTAGAAATAGATGTCTTTATTTAGAAATAAAAACGTTAAATAAAATGATTTTATTTAGAAATAAAAACTTATTTCTAAATCCTTCCTTTTTAAAGAAAAACAATATCCAAATATCTTTCTTTTCCATTCTCTCTAAAAGTAAAGCAAATTTATTACAAAATTGCTGAATGATTTCTTCTTGAAAATATTTTTTTCAAACAAAATCATGTTAACTTGTAAAGATTTATCTCACTCTGTATTTTAATGTTTTTTATTTTCTATTCAGTTATAAAAGTTAAATTGATCGTGGTTGTAAAGTGCACCTTGTTTGTTCGGAATCTTAATGTTTACAGGTTTAGATATGC
The DNA here is from genome assembly GCF_001443285.1 of Poecilia latipinna. Taxonomy (NCBI): domain Eukaryota; kingdom Metazoa; phylum Chordata; class Actinopteri; order Cyprinodontiformes; family Poeciliidae; genus Poecilia; species Poecilia latipinna. The sequence goes on along the minus strand of NW_015114208.1, from coordinate 21,314 downwards.
TATATATCCGAGATATATATACAGGTAAATCACATCCAGGTAAAGTGATTTTCTCTTACAAGCTTTTAGGAATTACCTATTAACTTAAGCAAGTTTCATGGATCATTTCTGTAAGTGAATGTCTGGTGGTGAAATTTATACATTTTCTAGAGTATATCAACTGGTATAACACATAGAATACATTAAAATGAATATTTTTTCATTAATTTTATCTTACAAACTTTGTTTCCATGCTCAAAGGGAGATTAAATACTCTGAAAACTGTATTTGAAGAAATTGCCTGTTATTCAAACATTTCGTGTTGCAAAGTGCTCAACAGTCTTCAGCATCATTTCCTAACCTGTATAAAAATATAATTCTTTATTATACAACCTGAGGGTGAACAAAACAAAGAAAACCAGATGTGTATGAAAACATTTTATTCCATTTCATAGGTGTAAAGTTACTTGCCCAGTGGTTGAGCTTGAAAAAGCAGCATTGTGGTTTTCTCCCAACGCATTTCATTGTGGGCAAATATGAACCAACACTTCTCTCAGACCTCAAAACGGTAACTGACATGAAATGATCGTACAGCTCTGTCTCGACTGAAGACTCGTCTTCAGACAAGTTTTCCAAAACTTTAAAACAGCTTTAGTCTCCATGATTCATAAGACTAAAGTGTGTTACAGGTGTAAATGGTAGAAAAGTTCTCAGTTTTTAAACTAGATCACAAAGTATAGATGTTTATTTTCACCATAAAAAGGGGAATGGCAGTAAATGTAGCAGATTGTTCCCTAAAGTCAGGTTTGTTTCCACTTCCTTTCCTTGTACACCTAAAATATTCTCTGTTCAGCTTTTTTAAAATCTAGGGATTAAAACATCGACGTTTCAAAGAAAAATCTGGCCATAATAAAAATATAAATGTTTATTTTAATATATAATCCTTTACTGCATAATATTGGCAAGGAAAATAATTTGGGTTGACTCCAGTTTTCGATGTTTTAAACACGTTTGTGAACTAGAAACAAGTGGAGATGCATTACAATTACTTTGCTGCAAAAAGCAACCAAAATAAGCTTATTTTCTAACTAATAAATCAAAAGGAAATTCTATGCAAAGCTCAAAAACTTAAGTCTTAATCACGTTTAAAACTCAGTTTGGTGATTTTCATACAAAAAGAAAAAGGCAAAACTGCATGAAAAAAAACGTCTGATGCACATAGAGGGAAAAAAAAAATGACATGCTCATTTTCCCTCCATTCCTTGACCAAGTTAGGGAAGAAAAGGAAACATTTCTCCAGTGATTCTATCAATTAATAAAGCAAAGGGTTAAGCCAAATATTGATCAAATGCAGGTATTTCTAAATAAACCTGTCAGGTTAATTTGCTTAATTGGCAGAGAGCTCCGGAAAACTTGTCATGTTTTGTCTCCCTTGTCTTTGGGGTCTTGCATGTGTGGAAAGGCAGTTTTGTTTATTCTGGTGCTTCTGTGTCCTCAGTCGGCTGTCCAGTTGCGTTTTCTGCCGTCTTTGACGCCTGGAGGACACGGGAGGGTTAAAGTTATATGGAAACTGAAACTAGTTATCTTCAGCTGAAAGTAGCAAAAAGCAACACGGTGCCAGAATTTACTGCACATCACTCCAGATGTTACCTTCTTTTTCTTCTTCTTCTGTGTTTTACGGCTTGCAGAGCTCTGTAGTAAAGCCTTGAGAAGGGAGGAGAAATTCAGGATGCATAATGTCGATTTATGAGAAGTTGAAACTTTTATGACTCATTTCAGACTCACCTTTAGCTCTGGATCCTGAACTTCGTGCTCCGACTTGTAGAGCTCCGGATCGAAGTGTCCATTTGTGATTCTATGAGGCCCGTTGGCCATCAGCAGCACTGTGAACTTGAACTGGGCAACAAACTCTCCTGGAGGGAAAAAAAAAAATAATAGTAGAGGTAGTAAAGATTTGTCTTAATAAATTCAAATATTGTTAAAATAGGAATTTATTTAAGAGGGAAAACATGTAAAGGTTCTTTACACACTAAGTGATTGTATTCATGTTGATTAAAGCTTAAAGCTGAAGCAAATCCCCCAACTTTAATTTCTCTGAAAATTTGGACTTCAACCAAGATCAATAAGTTCTATTTCTATGCAAAAATATAATGTTAAGAACTACACAATCATGGAGAAGACTGGCTGCTCGTATTAATGGAAAGTTGAGTGGAGGGAAAAACAGCCTGGTAGAGTAAGGCGCTGAAGCAACAGAGATAACTGAAGAAAATCAGACACAGCAAACCAACAATGAAGACAACCTGAAGGCTGCAATTAAAGCAGCCACAAGCCAATTTCTCTCCAAGTCACGCTGCTTTGATCAAGTATTTCAAGCATTGAATACACTTTAGTCATTCTTTGGCTGACATTTTCATTGGTCTTATGCATTAGTCTGATTTTCTGAGAAACACAATGTTGGGTTTTCATTAGCTGTAAGCTATAACAATTAAAATTAGCAGAATAAAACACTTAAAAAAGCGTTTGATTCTGTGTGATATCAATCTATGAAATTAACATTGTGATTTTGTAATTTTCTAGGACGTAACTACACCTAACAGAAGGCAAGATACTCACCCTCCTTCTCATGCAGCACACTGAAGGGTTGCAGCAGCTCATGTTTGGCACACTCGACCACCCCGAGACGAGCTTTAGCCTCATCCTCAAAAGCCCTGATTAAAGAATTGATGGTGTTTATTAACCTGCTGCACATGTAGCACTTCAGACGGGAGGTAAAGGTGACATGTTGCCTCCTGACCTTAGTGTGAAGGGCATGGCATCAAAGCGTCGCTCCACTTCACTGAAGAACGTACGAGAAGTCTTCATTTTCAAGCCGTACTGTTTGTTGGGGTCCCGCTTATAGATGGTTGTCCTCAGACCTGAGTCTCTGGCCTGAAGATAAACCAGACGTGGAGTTTAACTTTCCATATTGGCTTTAGTGTGAATAAGAGGGGGTAAAAAAAAAAAAAAAAAAAAAATCCCGAGCCTGAAACTTATAGTGGTAATAGTGTTGCTATTGCCACAGTTTAATAAAAAGTGTCTTTGAATAATGCATACAATTGCTTCTAACAATACAATTAACAATTACAATTAGCTAAACACTCAAACTTAAATAAGACTTCAGTACATTTCAACGCAAAACAAAATGTAAAATGTCTGTGCCCTAAAGGTTTGTCTTACAGGCAAAAATCCCTCAATATTAAATAAGAGTCCTTTCAGTCAATGTTTTTGCAAGTAATTTAGAACATGCAACATTACCAACTAAATCAGTTTCTCAACCTTTTTCGGGCCAGCACCCCCATCCCATATCCAGCCCCCCCCCCAAAGGATTTGTAGGCTACTTTGCACTGACTATTATTTTATTATTAATATTACTATCACTATTGTAGATGTTTTGATTTTTATGCTTGTTTCTGTATTTATCATCAAGATCATTTCCCAGAGAACAAAAAAGCCATGGGAATAGAAATTATTTTCACAGATGTCTAAGAAAAATGCAATGAACATTCAAGTTAAAATCTGTAGGCCTAACAGCAGCCAATCAGAGTGGAAAATATATTCTTGTTCTGTGCCATTTTCTAGTTGTTAATCCACAAAATGACCAGATCAAAGATGTACAACAATGCCAGTTTAAACTTTGATCTATTTGCAAAACGACTGAGCTCTGCAACATTAAAACACAGAACTGTAACTACATTAATCATAGCTCTTCTTCTCTTCAGTGTTTCTGTCGGTTTCTGGTGGCGCAGCTGTGCTGCCTTCAGGAGAATGGGACATCAGAGTATCATCCATAAAATTTCACCCACATGGCATTTATTGTGCAAACCAGAGCTTTCAGTGGAAAAACAAAAGTTCCTTTTAATGCCATAGAAATATGAGACAGAAACATGGATTATATCTTCATATAGACCTGTCTATTGATTTATAGATTAATAGTTTTACTGGACAGAAATTCACTACCCTCTGTTGTGAAAATTAACATGTTTACATATTGTCCTTGTGATATGTTTAATAATAATAAAAAGTGTGACAGTGAGTAGGCCTGTCACAATAATCAAATCAATTAATCGCATGATAAATTGAAACAAACTCAATCATTTCTAATTTCATGATTTATCATTTTATCTGGATGATAAAAGTCTTCAGTCTGGAGTTTTGGTCTCAACTATACCATTTTTTGAAGGATAATTTTGTTTCCTGAGACTTCATAATTCATTTTATTAGTCGTTTCTCTTTTGTTTATTTATTTTGGATATTTAAAATGTCTTCCAGTTCCAGTGTTAAATGTTCATTGGAATTTAAAGCTTATTGATATTTGAGAATGTGTTCCTGCATTATTACCATTATATTACTGGCAAATTCTCTCAAAACAATATCATCGTTTATCATGATAACTTCTGGGACGATTAATCGTCCAGAAACATTAGTTATGGTGACAGGCCTAACAGTGAGGAGCAGAGACAACTTACCTTCCCTTCTCCAGTGCTGACCAAAACATCGACAGCGTAAACTTCATGTACCTCAAACTCTGCCTTCTCGTGGTCCTTTCTGGAGAATACAATCAGAAAAGAAGAAATATTTGAAGATCTTATCCGTTGCTTTAATAATCTTTGTGAACGTTTTCAGAATAAACGACGACGACGGTACCTTTGCTGGTCTGTCGGGTTCTGAATGATTGTTTTCTCTCCGTCTATCACATGCTGCTTTAACTGATGAGACAGCATACCTTAAAAACCACAAAATCAAAAGCAGTGAATAATGCTGAACATTGTGGAATGAAATATAGTGCCATGGAAACATCATCTGACAGCTTATGAATGCATAACCATTATCCCATTACATGACGACGCAGACACCCACCCTCAATAGGAGAGCATTTAAACGAATGTGCGATCTTGTTCCAGGCTTCCGTCACTTGAGTGTTCTGAGAAAGAAAATCGAAATCAGACATTTTATAACAAAATCTGCATTTTCTCTTTACGATTTTTACGTTTGAGGCCGTTTTTGATCTGTTGCGTTAACTAATCAGCTCTGAATAGTTTAAAAAGCAAAAAAAAAGGCAGCAGAAAACCCGAGATTAAGATTAAGACGTACATAAACCTTATGTTTCACAGAATTCTTTTTTTTTTAGCCACACGATTGTTTTACCTGGTTGCCGGGTTTGACGAGGCGTAGCGCCGCTTCTGCGCACAGATGAGCCGCTTTGATGACGTCAGCTTTTCGGCCTGTGATGGGGTTCTCCTGCGGCGACAGAACCGATCCGCAACAATGAACCAGAGGACGCAGAAACATGACTAAAAACAGGATTTTGTTTTTAAAAAGCTCTCACCTTACTGGCTCCAACAATAAAGCTGTGAGCGACGTTTGCGATGAAGCCGTCAACGTGAACCCCAAGATCTCTAAACAAAAAAAAAAAAAAACAAGGAGGGTGAAGATTTAGAGCTGAAGTTTAGCTGCCATTTTTATTTCACTATGAATCCTCTTTTTGGAAGTCTAACAGCTGGAGTATTGTAATAGATACGATTCTGCCAATGACAAGGGGGTATATTCAGTAACCAACATACTGAATAAAACAATTCCTTATGAATGCTAAAGACATGATTAGAAACCAAAATGCACCAATCAGACTGCAATTTACAGGCCAAATACTGAAAAATATTTGATTTCTTTATCCACTAAATGCATAAACATGACGTTTGGACTTAAAAAAA
>NW_015114208.1:13614-14362 GCF_001443285.1 Poecilia latipinna | reverse complement strand
ACTGAGCTCTGCAGCATTAAAACATGGATAGAACAGCTCTGTGCTGCCTTCAGGAGAATGGGACATCAGAGTATCATCTATAAAATTTCACCCACATGGCATTTATTGTGCAAACCAGAGCTTTCAGTTGAAAAACTAAAGTTCCCAGTCCTTTTAATGCCACACAAATATGAGACAGAAACATGGATTATATCTTTATATAGACGTATCTATTGATTTATAGATTAATAGTTTTACTGGACAGAAATTACAAACAAATCTGGTTCTTAATCAAATCCTAATGAGTCAAATTGAAAGTGTCATGGAGTCGTCAGCCTCATCACATTAACACTGACATGAAAAATAATATTAAAGAAATAAATATATCAAATCTAATTAAAAACATAAATAAGTGATAAGTAATTTATTGTTATGGTTTGTAAGTTATATTTATTCTCAGTACTAGATGTGGTCTCAACAAACCCATGACATTTCAACAATATTATTTTACTTTTTATCTGAAAATGGTGTGTTTATTCTTGCCATACAGTCCTCTGTATTAATTATTGCTCAAAAGGTCTTGCCATACCAGTTTATTCCTCTGTATTTACGTTAGTTTCTTAGTTTATTCTTGCATTTTGTTCTTCATTCATTTCCATTTAGTTGTCCTCCTGGTTTATTGCTATGTCCACTTTAGTTTCTTTCCTGTTAGATTTATTTTATCGTTTATTGACCATCATTAATCTTCACTCATCACCTGCTGCGCCTC
>NW_015114208.1:4933-9342 GCF_001443285.1 Poecilia latipinna | reverse complement strand
ATAAAAAAAATTTTTTTTTTTTTTTCCCCAAAAAAAAAAAAAAGACGTTTTGAGTTAAAAAAAAAAAAAAAAAAAAAAAATATATATATATATATATATATATATATATATATTTGATTCGATGCACTTTCTTGAAATAAATAATTAGGTAGAAATTAAGAACATTTAACACATAAATGGTGGCAGTAAGTGCAACAACAGCCTCTATTGAAACACCTACAGAACATTTTGCACAGTGTAGCTAAAATGTCATAACTAATTTGAAAATATTGTCAACTTTTGATGGGACATATTACCTAAAAGTCAAATAAACTGTTGCAGGCCAAGTAATGAAGACTTTGTTGAACCACTGTTAGATTAATCTCAGTGTTTTTGCTTCTCGAGTTCACTAGTTGCCAATTACAGCGAATCGGCTCGACCAGATATAAAGCTCCTGGTTGGCTTCTCATCCTTAAGCTAAAGCCAAAGAGCCAAGAGGCGACGAAGGAGCAAAAATAATCTCGCTGTACAAATGTTCCAGTCAGGAGAAGCAGACGAAACAACAGCAGCACTTTATACCAACTACGGCTTAGTGAAGACGGTCACAAATAATATATCAGTTAAAATGACTAAAACTGGAGTTTTCTCCAAAATGGGTGAAAAGACGAGATAAACTCATGTCAGCAAGGAGCTGGATGGTTTTATGCCTGGTACCGGTGGTGTTCAATCAGTCCTCCATATTTTGGACAAGGAGTATGATTGACAGACAATTATTTTCTTCTAAATAATGCATTCAGGGTTTGGTAAACCCTCTCAAAACCAAGTGGGAGAATTAGATTATGATCAAACCAAACTTTAACTATAAGGCACAATAGCAAAAATAGTAGTTTTATCACAGAAAAACTAGTGTGCATAAATAATAGCTCACAATATTCACAGAGAAACACAGTGGTGGTAGTATAATGCTCTGGGCTTGTTTTTTTTTCCCAGACTAAACTTGATGATGTGTTGAAGTGGGTGAAATAAGAAAATGTCCTAATTACAGTCAGCTACAAAGAGACATTTCTAACATAAAACACGGACATAAAGAAGGAAAACACGCTGGAAGCATCAACATTACTGCAGTGTGGCGCCTACATTTTGACCAGATCCCCGTCTTTGAGCGTGTAGTCGGGGTCACTCTTCAGGGGAGAGAAGTGGCAAACACAGTTGTTGACTGAGACGCTGGTAGGGAAGGCAATGCCTAGAAGAGAGAGGAGAGGAGTCTTCATTTAGAAACAATCCACAAGTCCTCAAAACAGCTGATCAACTCAATCCAGACTGAGATCATTTAAGCGACACCGTCTCCTCACCTTTCTTCATTTCCTTCTCCTTCTTGAAGACCTTCCCGGTCTCGGTCATGATGTAGGCGTCGCCCACCTCACACAGGCTGAGCACAGAGATCCCGGCTTTGGCTGCCTCCACAACCTTACGAAGAGCCTCTGTGTGGAAACAAACCGCACAAGTTAACAAGCGGGTCAGCCCAGCAGCTGGTCTACTGGTGTGACTTTGATACCGTTAAACTGAGGGACATCAGGCGTTCTGTTGACAACAGCTTTGCTAGTGTACTACTATGAGAAGTTATGGTATTTCAAAATACTGAATGGGTGTAATGGAACTGCAGCGGAGACAGAATCTGTGATCCATCCACCCAAAGCTTTGTGTTGCTGCTCAACAGTCTGTGTTGCAATCCCCAAAGGACGGCTTTATACCCGTAATTACCTGCAGCTATAATACATGCAGGTAATACAAGCCCTGATGTGAAACGTAGTCTGAGATTCTGTGTAGCCATTTTTTTTTTTTTGCCAGAACACATTACAAAGTGCACAAATGAAGATGGAGGGGAAAAAAAATAATTCTCTTTCTGTTTATACTTTCTAATTAGAATAGTGGATATTTTTGTTGGGTGCTGTTCACTTTGTACTTTTGATTGCTTCATACTTTTTGATGAAGAAAAACGTATGATTTTTTTTTTATATGGATGATTTTGTACCTGCTCTGATAGGTTCATGACGAAAATGAACAATATACCAACAGGGCTATAATCTGTCACATTTCTTTTAAGTCAACTGGTCCATATAGGAATCTGAAGCGAAATAAATGGATGGTTCAACACAGAGTTTTCCAATGATGTTTAATTGAATAATATTTAATTAAATTATATTTTAGATCTGAGAATTTTAATGACTATTTGGTTCAATAATTCCCAAAAATGTTTAACCACAAAGAAAAATAAATGGACACAGAATGGCTTACCTACATGGCTGGAAAATAGTGTATTTTTGAGTGGCAAACTAACAAGTATTATTACAAGTATTTCAACAGACAAAAAGTGATTTAAAGATGATTAACAGCTTTGACAAGCCATGCCTACAAAATATTATTTTTATAAAAAATAAATTATGTTTTTAAACCAACTTGTAAGTAAATGTCACAAAAAAAGATAAAATAAGATAATTTATATTAAAATGCATCAATATTTAAACTTAGGAAAGTCTGGGTAACAAACTTGGACCTGTTCACCTTTTTACTTGATTTCACAATCAATTCGTGTGATATGAGAAGTTACTTAAACTGCGTTTCTTGTTTTACTATTAAAAAAGGCCAAACAAACATGACATCCAGGTATGAAAAAAAAACTTCTCCCAACTAATTTTAAAACATTAAGTTCTAATGTGTCTGCTGACCTAAATATTTTCATAAAAATAATTTATCCATATGTTATAGTTAATGTTAGCCTGTTAAGAGCCATTCAACGTGGTGCATAAGTGATTCTAAAATTAAAAGTGAACAGAAATGGCTTTTAATACATATTTGTAATGTTACTGAATGAAAAAGATACCAGTAACTCAGGTACGTGCTATAATGACTGACTCAGTCGGTTCCGTTCTTATCTTTCGGCTCGTTGGCGTTTAGTTTAACGGACAACCATGTACCAAGCTGAGCTAGCTTGTTTGTTAGCATCTCACAATGTTTTAAAGGCTCCCCTCGTTTAAAACCCGAACATCAACCTTGAACTACACCAGCTAGCTTCGGCTAACTTGGCTGTATAAAACTGTAGGCGCTGCACCTGTTCGCCTGTCGGTTATGATAGCATATGTGCTCCCTGAATGTAAAAGCACATGGCTGAAGCTGGAGAAGCAGCTGCTGCTTTTGCCGCTGCGTGGGGAACGTCGCTAGCTGGCAGCGCGACAGGCCGTTAAGGGCAGGTCATCCCAGTCATAAACGGCTTTTAAATTTTTCATCAACTTACGGGTGGCGATGTCACCCCCCATCTTATACTTGGTGACCACCAGGTCTTCGGCTATGGTCTGCTCTTGCTCCTCGTCGGACATGTTGGCAGTGAATTTCCCGTCGCTCCTGGGCCCAACGAAGCGACAGCTCCCCGCAGATCAACTCGGCTCAGACCGTTACGCAGCTGCTCGCTGTACGCGCGCAAGCCTCCGGATGCCCCACAAGCTCCTCCCACTTTACGGCGTGACGTCACCTCAACCCAGCCCGCCAAAAACGCGGGAATTGTATGGCAAGCGAACTTATCATATAACAGTTCTGCAAAGCAGTTCTCTATGGAGCACTAGTTCTTTACCATTAATAATTTTGTAGTACTTCCAATTTTATCCATGCTTTTTATTTCTCATGGCCATTATGAGAATAATAATAATAGTAATATATTATTTTATTTTATGGTATTTTGTCGTATATTAATCTATATCTATATATCTATATATATATTGATTTTAACATAGTTACTGGTAAGTGTAACAAGAAGCCTCCACTGATGTTATTTTGGGTTTTGGTTTCTTTTGTACCATTTGGCTCCCATCTCCATGGCCGCACCAGAAGTGTAGGAAAATTATACAAAGTTTTTAAGACAAAATTCTGGAAAGTATGTCAGGTATTTGTCATCATCTGCCATGAGTTAATGCTTATACAGCCACCTGTTGTATAAAGTTGTAGCAGGTAGGCACATTTAAATAAATTTGAATATTGTGGAAAAGTTCAATGCTTTTAATCAGTCATTTCAGAAAGTGAAACTCATATTATATTGCTTCAATACACATTAAAGGAAATATTTCAACCCTTTACTTCTTGTAATTTGAATGATTATGGCTTACAGATGCAGAGGATAAAAACACAAAACCGAGTAGACTTCAAGCAGTGTGGATTCTGTGTCTCTCAACTCTGCCTCCTGGGAACTTGATTTCAAAATAAAATGCAAACTTTACTTTAATCTGAAGGGAGTAGTTTAGACCACTGAGGAACAGGGAGATTATTTCTCTCCTTAGCCCAGGAACAGTGCTTATGCCGTCCAGGAGTAGCTTGACATAAGGATTGTGTAGAGACCCTAAAACACATGTGTCAAACTCAAGGCCCGCGGGCCACATGTGGCC
>NW_015114208.1:0-1214 GCF_001443285.1 Poecilia latipinna | reverse complement strand
CCTAGCCTTACTTTATGGACTGAACAGACACCATTATACATTTTGTACTGTAAATTTTATTTTAGGAACCATTTTTATTTGTAAGTATTAGCCAAGACTCTGTCCCTGCTAATGACATCTTCAATAAATTTTTTGATCCCAGGCTTACTTTATGGACTGAACAGACACCATTATACATTTTGAACTGTAAATTTTATTTTAGGAACCATTTTTATTTGTAAGTATTGATTTTATTTTTGAACCATTTTTAAGTGTTGATTTTATTTTTGAACCCTTATTTATTGTAAAGTGTTGATTTTTGAACCTTATTTATTTTTAAGTGTTGATTTTATTTTTGAACCCTTATTTATTTTGAAGTGTTGATTGTCTGAAAGACCTTACACATGAATTGCCCCATACGGGGTTTGAACCGATGACCTCAGGATTACCAGCACGGTGCTCTAACCTGCTGAGCTAACTCACCTACCTTACAAATTGTTGAGTTTCCATGGATTTAAGAACTGACATGATCTTACCACAATGAAGATTTGATAAAAGTGCTTATATTCTAATGTTTTTCAAAACAACATACATAATATTTTATTTCCCAGAGATTTTGTATTTTGAAGTGTTGATTGTATTTTTGAACCATTTTTAATTTTGAGATGTTGATTTTATTTAACCATTTTTTTTTTATTTTGAAGTGTTGATTTTATTTTTGAACCCTTATTTATTTTGAAGTGTTGATTGTCTGAAAGACCTTAGACATGAATTGCCCCATATGGGGTTTGAACCGACAACCTCAGCATTGCCAGCACGGTGCTCTAACCTGTTGAGCTAACTCACCTACCTTACAAACTGTTGAGTTTCCATGGATTTAAGAAGAACTCACATGATCTTACAAGTGGTTATATTCTAATGTTTTTCAAAACAACATACATAATATTTTATTTCCCAGAGATTTTGTATTTTGAAGTGTTGATTGTCTGAAAGCCCTTAGACATGAATTGCCCCATATGGGGTTTGAACCGATGACCTCAGGATTACCAGCATGGTGCTCTAACCTGCTGAGCTAACTCACCTACCTTACAAATTGTTGAGTTTCCATGGATTTAAGAACTGACATGATCTTACCACAATGAAGATTTGATAAAAGTGCTTATATTCTAATGTTTTTCAAAACAACATACATAATATTTTATTTCCCAGAGATTTTGTATTTTGAAGTGTTGATT